>NW_017673238.1:0-9999 GCF_001879085.1 Nicotiana attenuata
ATTGATGAGCACGCTGAAGCACGGGTTAAGTACAATCAACTACGCAAAAGGATTCGAGAGTGTGAAAGTGAGCATCGGGAAATACAAGAAGCCCATCAGAAATTGATCGAGGAATGGAAAGAAATGGCTGTCAGCGCCAACAACCGGCTAGGGTATTTGGAGCGGGGCCTAGTGGAGCTGGAAGGAAAGTTCATCAAAAGGATTGAAGATTCTCAAAACGCTGAGGGAAATACAGGCGGACATCTAGCCCGAGCCTATTTGCTGCTAGGACTGCGCGAGCTGGTGGAGCTGTTCGATGGAGCAAAGATGCCAAATCTGGGGAAGGTCCTTCTGGGACCAAGTAGTTAGGAGTCGTTTATTCTTTATTTTTAATGATGTATAAGGCCAATGGCCAATAGTGACATTTCATTTTCCGTTATTTAGAGACGTTTTTATCAATAAAATGAGGCATTTAGCATTATAAGTTCTCCAAAACTATTTGTCGCTAGGCCTACCTCGGGCACAACGAGGCACCCAAAATTAGGACGCGATTTATATTCTCGCACAATGTGTTTAAATACTGCAACATTTTTTCTCAAAACCCGCACTAACTTGTTACCTTTTTGTTTTCTTTATTTCTTATTCCCTCCCAAAGGTTAGTTCGTGCATTCTAGCACCATCAGCATACTCCACAAGATCCAAGGGCCCTCCACCGCCTCCTCCTCCAAGTCCTGTCCGGAACAAGAACAAAGGAAAAATGGAAAACACAAGTGCTAGAAAGGAGATTGAAAGAGAGGAAACTTCTCAGGGTACCCCAATTGCTAAGGGAACTGCTGCTCATCTTGAACAAAAATTGCTGAAATTCCAGGAAGAGTTGGACCAAGTTCGGAACTTGGCAAGCCTATCATTCTCTCTTGCTGCTCCTGATGCCAACACCCAGAATCCCGCACCTTCACAAAACACCCTGCAACCACAAATACAGCCTGCTCACGTCCAAACCTGCAACACATGCAACAACACTCCATTGCTCATTCTCGAGCCACCAAACACCATAAATGACCACCTCCATAACACTCCTATCTTTGTGGAAACTGTACCTCACTACACCCAACCGATCTCAAATGCACCTGAGTCTGATGACAAAGACTCCCTCATCAGGAACTTGGCAGCCGAGCTCAAGAAATTAACCAGACGGGTCCAGGGTGTCGAAGGTAGCAAAGGCATTGAGGGGCTGAACTATGAAGACTTGTGCATTCAACCAGATGTTGAACTTTCGGAGGGGTACAAACCTCCCACGTTTGAAATGTTTGATGGATCCGGAGACCCCAAAGTTCACCTGAGGACCTATTGCGACAAGTTAGTTGGCGTTGGAAGAGATGAGAAAATCCGCATGAAGCTCTTCATGAGGAGCTTGAAGGGAGATGCATTATCCTGGTATATCAGTCAGGACCCCAGGAAATGGACGAGTTGGGTAAGCATGGCATCGGACTTCATAGATAGATTCCGGTTCAATACCGAGAACGCCCTGGATGTGTTCTACATACAAAATTTAAAGAAGAAGCCCACCGAAACATTCCGCGAGGTCAGAAGCTGCCAAGGTCAGGCCGGCCCTGGAAGAAGGACAAATGAATAGGTTCTTCGTCCGGGCTCAGGATCCCCAATATTATGAAAGGTTGATGCTGATCGAGGGTCAAAAGTTCTCTGATATCATCAAACTTGGAGAAAGGATTGAAGAGGGCATCAAGAATGGTATGGTAACAAATCTTGAAGCATTGCAAGCCACCAATAAAGCTTTACAAACTGGTGGCGCTTCCAAGAAGAAAGATGTAAGTGCCGTGATGATCGCACAGGGAGCCAAGTCACCACCAAAATACCACACCTACCCATCACCTCCACTTACATATCAGCCTATCCCAAATTACCAAGCACCCGTACCTTCCTATCCACCTCCCGTTTACCAGTCCTCTCCACCTCTCACATATCAACCCACTTCACCCAGATACTCTCAACCAGCACCTGTTTACAAGGCTTATAACACTCAACCTTCTCACTACCAGTCATCACCCACTCGCCAAAATTTTCCAAGGCCCAGACCAAATTTCGACCGAAAACCTCCCAGACAATACACAGCCATCGTAGAACCAATTGACCAGCTATATGAAAGACATAAAGCCGCCGGTTACGTCACTCCCATCCCAGCCAAAGCTCCAGAAAATCCCTCCCAGTGGGTCAACCCCAACAAGACCTGTGCGTATCACTCCGGCATGAAGGGACACACCCTTGACGAGTGCCGTTCATTGAAAGATAAGATTCAGACCCTGATCGACAACAAGGTCATCGTAGCAAAGGAGCCTGCTCCTAATGTCCGCAACAACCCTCTGCCTGACCACAAAGGTGGAGACGTTCATATGATTGAGGTCGAGGATGATTGGAACCCTAAAGGGTCGATAGGTTTGATTGCTGAAGGGGATGAACCAAAGAAGCCGGCAGTTACCCTCAACCCAATTATTGTACAGAATCAGCCCTCCAAGGACGACGAAGTAAATATGTCTGTACAACTTGAATTTGAAGCGCCTCCTTCTGCAAAGGCGTCTGGGCCGATCGAGGTTGAATTTGGGGTTCCGAAGACACCTACACCCTTTGAAGTTGTTGTGTTACCACCAAGGGTGCCTATTCCGGTAGCAATGACTGACGTAACACCGTTCCACTCAAACGCCATACCCTGGGATTACACTGCCGAAGCTAGGAGGAAAGGAAAGACAAAGACAGGAGAAGCGATTGCCGCACAAAGAATGACTAGAACAGGGAGGGTCTACACCCAGAACACCTAGCCGAATCCAGTAAGCAAGCTCCGGGACGTCCCATTGAGACTGGGCCCGACGACCTTTGGAGGAAAATACAGGCTAAGGAATATTCGGTCGCTGAACAGTTGAACAAAACGCCGGCACAGATATCTATTCTGGCCCTGCTGCAAAGTTCAGACGCTCACCAAATGCCCTAATGAAGATACTAAGCGAAGCCTATGTACCCAGCAATATAACCGGGGGTGAGATGGCGAATATGGTGGGGAAAGTGCTGGAAAGCCATAAAATAACCTTCCATGAAGACGAGTTGCCACCAGAAGGTTTGAGCCACAACAAGGCACTGCACATCACCGTGCAATGCGAAGATTACTTCATCACCAGAGTCCTAATCGATGGAGGGTCCAGCCTCAACATATGTCCACTTGTAAACCTCTCAGAAACTCTGGGAAAAGGCCTACAGCGACGATCAGAGAGACGGGGCCTATCATGTCAAAGCCTTTTCGATGATCCAGTAGATCTTAAATATTGAAAGGAAGAACATTAGCAGCGTGTGACTTGCAAATGGGGGCCAAGTGTGGTTCGATCGTCGACTTCCAGTAATAGACGTCCCGTGCAATCCTACAACTTGCTGTTAGGACCCCCTCCGGGGATCCAGACTCGCTGCTGAGCTTAGCATCGACCCCTCCGCATCAAGCGCGTAAAAATCAAAATGGAATCACTCACATGGTGGGGAAAGGGGGGGGGAAGGGGTTGGGGCGGAAGTCCGTATCATTACATGGCGAACGGTAGTAATGGGCCCGATAATATAAGTTGCCAATATGCCATTCCCAATAGAGTTCGGAAGGCTAGATAGGAGAAAGGCGGTGGGTTGGAGAACGACTCCTATGAATAGTGGAACTCGGCAAGTAATCCACTCAGGGGATCACTCGAGCCCATCGCACATGAACAAAGCATGGCTTGCACTACCTTTGACTTGAGTACGGCTATACTTGGGAACGATTCCAGAAATACTGGTCAGCCACCATATGGGGCGCAAGCCCCCTCACGAATCATATTGGACAGTTACCGATACCGTAGCCCTGGATCAAACCTTCCAGCCAACAAGCATACATAATTGGTCCGATAAACTATGACAACCAATTCGGCAATCCATCGAAGACATTATGTTTCCTAGAGGCTATATTGATATGGACTGTTGCGTTCTTTTTTGAGGAGGATGGGGGGGAAGGCCCATCCATACAAGCAGCAAGCAAGAGGAGACCGCCTCAGCAATTGGTCCATTAGACCAGTAGCCCGGAAGGCTTCGGGTTAGCAAGGCTAAACAAAAGCACCATGCATTTTCATTTTAAGCTCACTCTACTAGTTGATTTTTTCTTTCCGCATCGTCTTTTATTTCGAAAAATGAGCTCCGATTTTTTCAAACAATTATGGATTTCAATCAAAAGCATTTCATTTTATCATATATGTCTCGCTTATTAGTTTCTCTCATATCTATTACTCTATTTTATAAGACATGCATTATTATACTTATTCTTGAGGTGAAGCCAACGACTGTGACTTGCAACAAAACAACGCAACACAAAGAGGAACATTAAGATTCAGAAGAAGATGAAATACCTGAAGAGGTCGTTAAAGAGGTTTGAGAATTTTGAGAACTACCTAAGTCCAACCTGGAAGAAACTGAGGGTTCATTAATTGTGGAGATACAGAAACGTCAAAGAAAACTCGCATCAGTGTTCACCACTGTTACCATCAGAGAAAGAAGAATATACGGAATTTTTGAAAGGGTATGAGGACATATTTGCCTGGTCGTCATGATGATATGACTAGCTTCAGCAACATCCATTGTAACTCAATAAAACTGCCAACAGACCGACTTGTCCGCCAGGTAAAGCAGAAGCTCGGGAAAATTCAGACCCGGCATGAGTTTTGAAAATCAAAGAAGAGGTCACTAAGCAAGTCAAAGCCAAGTTCTAGGTAGTAGTAGAATATACGACATGGATTAGCACACATCGTGCCAGTTACAAAGATGGATTAGGAAGTGTCAGAATCTGGTTCGACTCCGGGATCTCAACCGGGCCAGTCCCAAAGATGACTCCCATGCCAAACATACACATTCTCATCAACAACTGTGCCGAAGCATGAGTTGCAGTCTTTGTTGATTGTTTCGCCTGGTATCATCAGATATGGATGGATTGAGGAGGATGCCAGAGAAAACGGCTTTCATCACGCCGTGGGGAAGTATTGCTACGAAATGATGCCATTTGGGTTGAAGAATCTGCGCGCACTACATGATAGAGCCATGACTACTATCTTTTCACGACATGAATACACAAGGAGATCGATATAAGTGTGGATGAATGCCATGTCAAATCCAAGAAAGCCGTCCGACATATGGAGATCTGAGAAAATTCTTTAACAGACTGAGAAGGTACAATCTGAAATTTGAGATCCTAGCCAAATGTGCATTCTGGCCCTTTGCCTGAGAAAACTGCTGTGTTTCATCGTTAAGCCGTCGAGGAATAGTATTTGAGACCCATTCAAAGATCAAAATTCATCCAAGAATTGCCACCGCCAAAGAACAAAAGGAGGTAGTTCTTGGAAGACTCAACTATATCAGCCTGTTCATAAGCACCAGTCTACATATTTGGTGAACCCATTTTATTAAATTGCTAATAAGAAGACGCCGTAGCTACAATGATGGAGACGACGATTGTCAGAACGCCTTTGACAGGGAATTAAGGAATACCTGTCCAACGCCCCGTCTGTCGTTCTGTTCCGCCCGAGCCGGATAGGCCCCTATTTGCTTTATCTTGCAGTGTTTTGGATGAAGCGTTCGTGTTGTGTTCTAGGGCACATGATGAAACAGGGAAGAAATTCCGAAGTTTGTATGAAGTTAGTCTTCAGCACTCATCGCCAGGGGCATGACTTAACAGTCAAGTAAGTGGGTAGAATTTTGAGGAGAGACCCTCAAAATTCCGGAAGTTGATTCTTCAGTCATTCAGCGCAGCGTCAGAGGTCGCCAAACGCTATAAGTAAACTGGGGCAGAATTTTGAGGAGAGATCCCCAAAATTCCGGAGCAAGAAAGGTTCCAATGTTTTGAACCACGTTGCAGTTCGTTGGTTCATCTAAACCAAAACCGTTTTCTACTTATTATATTTACTAATCATGGCATAATTATTGTTCGAATTTGCTATTGTTTAGCGACGCTACCCCCAACGATGCGCAATTTCGGAAGCCCAAGGGAAACGAACTAACCTTTCCCCTGACAAAACTCACAATTTTCTTTGGATGCAGGCGCCCGAGTCACAAACATATTACGCAATCGCATTGAGCCATCACACCTACCCGCATTTTTGCTGTCCGCACGCAATATTTCCCAGCAGCCGCAATATCACAATCGGCTACCATCTGTCAGCTAAGAATGTTTTATTACTACCCGCTTTTATCTCATTGCATAAGGCTACCTTTCTGCCTTCCGAGACTAAGCGTTGTCTCCATCTGCATTCCTGCATTGCATATGGCTACCTTTCTGCCTTACGAGACTAAGCATTGTCTCCATCCTGCATTCCCTGCATTGCATAAGGCTACCTTTCTGCCTTCCGAGACTAAGCGTTGTCTCCATCTGCATTTCCTGCATTGCATAAGGCTACCTTTTTGCCTTCCGAGACTAAGCGTTGTCTCCATCTGCATTCCCTGCATTCCATAAGGCTACCTTTCTGCCTTCCGAGACTAAGCGTTGTCTCCATCCTGCATTCCCTGCATTGCATAAGGCTACCTTGCTGCCTTCCGAGGTTAAGCTCTACCTCCACCTGCATGGCTGAAATACCGCCACTTTATCTTTCTTGCATAGCTGAAATACCGCCACCTCACGTCTTGCAATCGGCTGAAATATCGCCAAACTTTACTTAAATTTCTGTCGGCTAAAATATCGCCATTTACATTTTTGCATCGACTGAAACATCGCCTGCTTTATTTAAATTTCTGTCGCCTGAAATATCGCCATTTACATTTTTTGCATTGGCTGAAATATCGCCATTTACATTTTTTTGCATCGGCTGAAATACCGCCAAATCCTGCATTTCATGGGCTGAAATATCGCCAAAACTGTCCGAAGGCGTCATTGTTCGGGGGCATCATCCTCATAGCCCGAGAACACCATGCCATGGCCCGAGGACCCCACTTTATATCTTGCACGTCATTATTCAAAGGCATCATGGTTCGGAGGCACCATTATCATGGCCCGAGAACATCATTTCATAGCCTGCGAATCCTTAATTTTGCGCTTCATGGCCCAGGACATCATGGTCTGAGGACGCCATCCCAACCGTCCAAGGACAACATTCACGGTCCAACGGGAACTTGCATCATGTTTAAATTTATGCACGATATATGCTCGTATTGCTTACTTGCAGGTGCACCGGCTGTCAACGGCCATCTCAGCAGGAGCGATCCCGCTCCGGTTCCTGCAACCTATCAGATTTTGAATACCTTTTGCTCCCCCCCAAACGTCGTGTCCGTCTTTTAGATCTCCATCGGCATATTCCGTCAATGGTTCCTGAACTACAAACGGCCTGATTCCTGTAAAACCAGGGATATGTAGGCAGCTCAGAAACCAGAGCTCGGTCAAATTCTTTTCAAATCGCCGCTTCCGGTAAAAATTGGCCATCATATCTTTACCCGATAACTCTTTCATCCTTCCCGGGTAAAGAGGGGCAGCTGTTGATACCCAATTTTTCCCTAAGTATTTCTTATACCTAAATATTTTTAAAATAACATATTGGTGCATATATAAGCACATCCAAAAGTTTTGCCATTTTTTTTGATGATTTTAAAACCAATTTATCGCCTATTTTTACACAACAAAATCCAATATTTATTTCCAAAATTATCATTTTGGTGAATAATTCATTTTATTTTCACATTTACACCTAAATATAATTAAAGTAATTTTCGCATATTTTTTACAAATTTGTTTGATATTTTAAAGCTAAATTGCATGTAATTGCAATTATAGCCCATCTTGTGATTTATGACATTTTACGTTTATATAATTGGTCCCGACATTTTTTTTAATTAATATTTATATAATACTTATTTATCCAGTACGTTTAATTTGCTTTTTAAAATCAGTATTACCATTTTTATAAAATTAAAAGGGAAAAATTGGCTATTTACAATTTGGCCTTATTGCATTTCAATTTTAGCCAATTTGGCACTCCATCTCAGCTCTAATTTAAAAACCCAATTACCCAGCCCAATTAATACGTCTAGCCGACCCATACCCTTTCTATCATTACCCAAACCCGTTACCCATTTAACCCGTTTAATCCCAGCCGTTGATCCTTTAGATCAACGGCTCTCCTCTTCCCTTTCCTTTTTTAATTCAAAAGACCCTAAAAACCTACCTCATTTTTTCTCGACCGCCGCCTCTGAATCCCCTCCTCTCTCAACTCTCTCTCCACTTACCCCAAACCCTAGCCGCCGCCTCTCCTCGAAACCCTAATTTATGGCTTCTCAGGATCATCGGAGGCCTATACTAGCCTCTCATGGCTTCTGTGTGCTCGCTTCTAAAGGTCCAATGACCAGATCTTGAAGGGTTCCGACCAAGCCTTTGTTCGATGACTGTTCTCCGGTCGTCTTCAACCTTTGTCCAACCAGTCGTGGCTATTCGAGTTCGATCTTCGACTTCTCTGCTCAGATCAATGGTTTCCAAAGCCTATCTCGTCACCTGGGTTTCTTACAAAACCCTAATCTCTAAGGTTCCTTCATTTTATTTTAGATCTGTCCTGGATCTATGTGTGTGTGAGCCTTCTATGCGTTTTTCTCGAAGATTCTTAATTTTTGCTTTCAGAAATTCTTTATTCTTCAACTAGGGTTTCATGTCAAGTTATTTCAAATCTCTTCTCTGATTCTCGACATGTTTTACTGTGTTTTGTTTGTGTTATATTAGCATGTTGAAAGCCCTAATTTTCTTGGGGATTTTGTTTGAGTTTCTTGGTCTGTTTGTTAATGGTCGCTTGATTTGCCTTATTTTTGTCTGAGTTAGCATGTTGAAAACCCTAATTTTGGGCTTATCCGAGGTTCTGAACCTGTTTATTTGTTTATCTGCTTATCTCCTCTAAATTCGATTGATTGTTGAAAACCCTAGTCTCTTTGGGGTGTGAGCACGTGATTTTTGCCCTAAGCAATAATTTCCAAAATTTCAAACAAAATAATTTTCCTAGTATTTTATAAATTTTTGTGAATTTTGTGGCATTCTTCGATAATTGTTGTATTTTTATTTGTGCATTTTAATCCATATGAAAATACAAAAATATGCATTGGCATTTAGGGATTTAATTTCACAATTTTAGTATTAATTAGTTTTAGAATAAAATGTAAAGAAAATTGCAAGAAAATAGTTCTTTGCATTGTTAATTATTGCATTTGTCTTTAAATAGAGTTTTAAGCAATTTTAGGAGTTAAATAGTGTAATTAGGTCTTTGCTTTGTTTTAGCATTTTATAAAATCAGAAAAAACTAAATAAATACAAAAATAGATAAAAGAAATAAAAGGGAAAAAGAAAAATCAAAAAATGATCTTAATTGGACTGGTCTTTGGGCCAAAATGGCTGAGCCCAAATGAAATAACCCTGAAAGACCCAAGCCCAACCTTGGTGACCCGGTCCGTCTCCCCTACCCCACCAAACGACGCCGTTTTGGCCCTAATCAATCCTGGCCGTCGAGGTTTCACGATCTAACGGCCAGGAAGCTAGGGTCACTTCATATATATATGTCCAAACGCACCCCCCTACCCCCTCGTCACCCCTCTCTCACCCCATCCCTCAGAGACCCTAAACTCATCGGCATAACACCGCCGCTGCCCCGCCTCCCTCCGCCGTCCTCCGCCCTAGCGCCGCCGGCCGGAAATCGCCGCCGCCGGCGGCGTTGCTCCAAATGACCCCAAATTAACACCCCGTGATCCTCTCTTCTCCCTCACCTCGAATCTGCAAACAGCTCCCTTCAAAACCTAGCCTAGCCCTTCGAATCTTCGCCGGAACATTTTCCGGCCATGACACTACCAGTCCCAAATGCAACCAAAATTACACCACCGGTTCTCCTCGCTCCCCTCTTTACAACCCTGCCCTTGGTTTCCCTCGAATCAATGCCGAACCCCTCGAATATCCAATCTAAGTTTTCCGGCCATGACGCAAGGTCATCCAAATCCAACCAA
>NW_017673238.1:10705-17999 GCF_001879085.1 Nicotiana attenuata
ATTAGACCGTATTTAGCATAATTTTTGACTCTAGTTGTATTCGGACCTTAGTAGATGCTCATGACTAGTGACACCCCGATGTCGGGCTGTGTTGGTTTTATTTCCGCAAATTATACTGTTAAATGTTCATTTTGGGATTTTATTTCTGATTAAAGACTTAGTAGTTATTGTTTTAGTTGTTTAAAATGAATTGGAGGTGTGTCGGCTGGCCTTGTCTTCACGAGAGGCGCCATCATGACCGGGTTGGGATTTAGGGTCGTGACACTAAAATACGCAATTATAGCCTTTCATCAACACCCCACACTTAAAACATTGCTCGTCCTCGAGCAATCAAACTAAATTTTATATAGACACGACCTTTCTACACAATTCTCCTAACTCATCACACCAAGAATATTTAAATAGACTAAGCACAAAAGTGTAACATCTTCACCTCAAGATTTGACTCACAAGTACCACGCGTTATTCACAACTCACCCAATTACTCTAACGTAGAGGTCACTGACATTACCTTTCCTTCATGAATCAAGTGCCCTCACACAACAAACGAGAGTAGTTCCACACAATAAAATTTAAGAACACTTAGGAAGTCAAGATAGAAAGAATTCACCCACTCTCAGAAATAACATTCATATTGCACAAAAGATGCACCATAGGCTTGCCCGTAGAGTACTACTCTACTAATCGAGCTTATTCAGTCTAGGATCAAGTAGGACTTTATTTGGTTGTAATGTAGGCTGCGGTACGGGTAGGATACATTTGGATATAAGAGTGACTACACCTCCCTAAGCACTTTAATACATATACTTTAACATTCAAATCCCATACTTATGTCAAACCAAACTCGGCCTTCAAATCAATGTATTTTACCCCATACTTCTTTAAGCACAAGCACAATTACATCAAGAGTCACCTCTTATCAAGGAATTCTTTTTCACAACAATAAAACTTTTTTTCCTTTTCTTTCTTTTTTTTTTTATTCATGTGGCTCTTACCTTTTCAAAATAGTGAACCTTTATCCTTATTTCATTAGTTCCACTCAAAATCCACACCAACCATCCCACAATTTAATTTATACCCAGTTCATAACAATTCAAGTGCTCATGAGATGTGAAAATATTCAAATCGAGGGTTAATTCAAATAATTGGGTAAGGCCTGTAATGTGATTGCCAAAGCAACAGGATTATAGGCTCAAAGGGGTTAACTACGATACACAAAAATTAGGCGGGTAAAATATACATAGCTGGCTCAACAAAGAAACACTTATATCATTTCCAAGACTGAACAAAACTACTATTTCGCTCTGTAAACACACGGGACAATTTCTAGGCATCAAATGCAATGCACAGAATAAAACAACCCTCATAGGCATATGGCACATGACTCACTCAAGATTGGATCATCAAGACACTCTAGTCAAAGCAGTTAAGCAAAGTTAAGAACATACAATTTAAGGTGCTTATACAAGAGTCAAAACTGAGCCTAAGCGTCACAACAAAAGTACTCACAATTCTCAAGGCATAACAAAGTCAAGAGATATTGCTTCAATTCAAAACACAACAAAATGGCTCCTGCTCCCCAACTACACCCGGTTCAAACAAAACCCTTGGAAAAGAATTGCGGCCCAAAGAAAAACCCAGGGAGAATTACTACACTACCTACAAAGAAAATCTTTTTTTTAGACTTAAATCCCTCAAGAAAGTTGTCTAATAGATCCATCGTCGGGAAAAGTCTAATCTTTTCTATTTAAAAAAAAATATTCAATTAAACTAACATAACTAAAATAGCATAGAAAGTCACCCAGACAATCTCCTCACCCCACACTTAAAATTGTGCTTTGTCCCCAATGCACACCCATACATAAAAGAGGGTAAAAGAAACTCCCTGGTAGGCCAAAGGCCGAAGCACTAGCATCTCGTGGGGTACTTAGACTTCTCCCAGGCCTGGTCCTTCGTGCAGGTACCTCACACTTTGTTCCAACTATCTGGTTTGCTGTTGCATCCTTCCAATAGCTTTGCTTTCCNCTTCATTAGTATTGTGGCACTCTCTTATTGGGTCGACTGTCGATATTCAAGTTGGCTTGGTAGCACAGAAGAATTATAGGAGTATCCCTCGTGGAATGATCGAGTATCGGATGTGTGTTAGATGTTCGGGCAGTGTAGCTGGGATCAGATATGGTGATTCGTGTGCTTTATGGATTGGGAGACTGAGAGTTTCCGTGATTAGATGGCTTTGTGGTTGTGGACTGTGAGAAAATAGCTAAGGTTGGTCAGGGAGTAGTATGTGCTATGATTAAGTCATTTTGAACCTTCAAAGAGTTAATTATCTATTGTGGGTGACCAGAGTTGACTTGGGGTTCATTGGTAGGTCCAACATGGATGTGTGTTCTGCACCTGGTCAGATTTGTTTACTCCAAACTGCCATTGTTGAGAGATGTGCCATTCGATTGCTGTTGAGCTTATTGGTGATCTATGAGTTACTCTCTTGTGTTACGAGGAGTTGAGATTTGGTGGTTATATGCACAAATGGTGCGATTTCGTTTGGGCTTTATAGCGGGATTTGAATGAGACGGGTATTTGGGTGTTGCATGATTTGTTGCACATTGGATGTGTTCCTTCAGACTGGTGTGGCATTGCGTCATTTGCTTCTCCATGGTTATGGTAATTCACTTTTGGGTGCTAGGAATCAAATTGCGCTTGGTTGTCGATTTTGAGCATAGTGACTGGAGGTGTCTCATGTAGGCCGGTGTTTGGATAGGGTCGCGCATTGCAGCGAAGTTATGTGGAGGTGTGACCCTTCAATTTAGATGCATGTGTTCTGTTTCTACGATGTGTGACGGGTTCCAAGCATTGTGTGTGGTGGTACTGGTGAGCTTGCGGTACAGCTCTCTCATTTGAGTCATTTTTCATGATTTGAGTACATTGGATTGTTGCTTGTTGGTGTGCGGATTGCACGAGTTGTGGCTGTAGATTGTATTGATGTGTCATGTCCCCAGAGTAGTTGTGTTGGATTAGATGAGATCGTTGGGATCTGAAATGAGTACAAATTGATTCGATTTCAGCATGTTGGAAGGATAATATCGAGGTTTGGCTCAGAAATTTGCTATGGTCTTTGCCAACGGGGAAGTGGCTTCATGAATGGTTGATCTGAGAAATGGTTATGGCTTATTGCGTGTTTCATTTGTCATTGGCAGTATATGAAAGTGATGGAATGAGACTTTAGTTAATAAGAGGTTTTCTATCGATATTCGGTTGTAGTGTGCAGCTGCTGTGATTAGAAGTTATCGCTACCAGTGTTTGAGTTATGTGGTATATCATGTAATTGCACCTAAGGTTACAGATATGGTTTGTTACAGCTTGTTCGGACTTATTCACAGTATAAATGTGAGATTCTGATCGTATTGAAGATTTCAGAAATGGAAATGTGGTTCTAAGGTTTAAGGGCTAGGTTGGATTGTGAAATTTCAGTTATATCGTATTATCGGACCTATGTGATATAGGGTGACATGGGATCACCCCCGGGTATATGCGTGGTAAGGTTATTCGGCGATTGGTTGGCTTTTGGAACAACTCTAGGCACATTCGAGGACGACTGTATGTTTAAGTGAGGGAGGATATAACGACCCGACCGACCGTTTTGAGCTTTTGCACTTTGCTCTCCAGTTCTCAGGCATGACTTGCCCCGTGTAGTGTATTATGACTTATGTAAATCGTTGGTTTTGGTTTTCAGGGTGATCAGAATGAATTTGGAAGAATAGTTCTCAGTTTGAAGCTTGAAATTTGAAAGGTTTGACCAAGATTTGACTTGTTAGTATATGATCTCGGATTGGAATTTTTATGATTTTGTTAGCTCCGTTAGGTGATTTGGGATTTAGGAGCGTGATTGGAATGTGTTTTGGAGGTCCGGAGTAGATTTAGGCTTGAATTGGCGAAATTGAGTTTTTGGCATTTTCCGGTTGATAGGTGAGATATTGATATAGGGGTCGGAATGGAATTCCGAGAGTTGAAGTAGTCTCGTTGTGTCATTTGGGATGTGTGTGCAAAATTCAGGTCATTCGGACGTGGTTTGGTTGGGTTTTTGATCAAAAGCGTAATTTAGAAGATTTTGAAATTCTTAGGCTTGAATCCGATGCGAATTTGGTGTTGTGATGTTGTTTTGAGCGTTCCGAAGATTGGAAGAAGTTTGAATGATGTTATGGGATATGTTGGCATGTTTGGTTGAGGTCCCGGTGGCCTGGGGTGAGTTTCGGGTGGTTAAACGGACTATTTCATGCTTTGGAAAAGTTGCAGTTTTTGAGCTTCAGCTGTTCACCAGAAAATTTCTGATGCGAGGAGTCGAGTTTGGAAGCTCATATCTTGCAATCTATAAGAAACTAGAAAAATTACAAAACATGAAAGTTGGATCCATTGCACTCTAGATTCCAGAAAGTTAAACCATTCATGATTTAGACATTTTATCAGAAAGTTATGATCGATTGAAGATGGCTGGTGGAGCAGTTTCGACAGAATTTCTAATGCATGGAGCCAACTTAGAAGCTCGTATATCGGAATATATAAAGAGTTATATGGTGTACAACTTATCAAATGAAAGATCTTCGAGTCTAGTTTTTAAATCTTCAAACTGTTTGTCATTTCGATATTTTCACAAGGAGTTATGGGCATTTTAATAGAAGGTGTACAACAGGGGAATATGGTAAGAGGATGTACAACCTGCACAGCGCAAGGTACAACTCGATGAAGCCTGGGCAGATTGTTTTAAACACGAGTTTTAGCCCATTTCTTTCATTTCTTTCATTTGGCTTGGACGATTTTCGAGAGATCAAGGAGGGATTTTCACCAAGAAACACTAGGTAAGTGATTTTTTTTATTTTTGAGTTAAATATGTGATCTTAGATAGATTTAGACATGAAAATCAGTAGAAAAAGGTGGAGTTACGGCTTGAGATTATGAGACCTTCTAGGGATGATTTGAGGGGTCAAACGAACTCTGATTTTTGAGTTCTTTATATGTACGAACTCGTGAGATGATGAAAAACATTTTGGTATAAAGTATGTCCAGTTCCGGGATGCGGGCCCGGGGGTCGGGTTTTGATTGATTTCGGGCTTTGTGCTTAAAATCGATATTTTCAATTGGAATTCATTCGTTTAGCATAATTTGATGATAAAAATCTGAACTTGGTAGATTTGGTGCACTCGAAAGTTGGGTCGAGAGGCAAGCGTTTTGCAGAGTATCTTTTCGGGCTAGTTCGAGGTGAGTAATGATTTTAAATGCTGTTCTCAGGGTATGAAACCCTGGATTGCACAGCGTCGTGCTATATTGAGGTGAAACACACGCTAGATGACGAGCGTGGGGTCGTGCACCGTTGGGGATTGTGACTTAGTCCATCCCGAATGATTATTTTTCTGTATAATGGGCAGCTAATTGTTTGATATTATTATACTTTGGGCTAAATGCCATATTTGGGCTTCGTGCCAACTGTTTGAACCCTTAGGGGATTGTTAATGATATTTTCCTCACTGTTTGATTTCATACTTGTGCTCAGTCATGCTATATTTTCACTATTTTAAAAAACCCAGCTATGTTATTCTGTTTCAAACACATTAATTGATATTTTCAAAGATATTTGAGCTGAGCTTCATATTTTACTGAGGCCCGAGGGGCATATGAGATTCTGACTGAGTAAGACCGAGGGCCTGTATTGTGAGGATAATTTTGGGTCGGGCTGCACACCGCAGCAGTGATATACTGATTACGTTAATGATGCCGAGGGCCTGAGATTGTGCGCCACGAGGTGGCTTGATATTGATATGAGGCCGAGAGCCTGTTTATGATGCCACGAGATGGCTTGATATTGCGCTTGGGCCGTAAGGGGCCCCTCCAAGAGTCTGTACACCCCCAGTGAGCGCGGGTACCCAATGTGATGATTTTGTCTGTTATGTGAGGCCGAGGACCGGATTGGTTACGCCACGAGATGGCTTGTTATTGCGCTTGGGCCATAAGGGGCCCCTCCCGGAGTTTGTACACCCCTAGTGAGCGCGGGTACCCATTGTGATACGAGATATAGCCCGAGGGGCTGGTATTGTTCTATGTTATTGCCCGAGGGGCTGATTCTGTTGTTATTATGCCCGAGGGGCTGGTATAGTTCTATGTGTTTGCCCGAGGGGCTGCTTCTATTGGTATTGTGCCCGAGGGGCTATTCTATTGATATTGTGCCCGAGGGGCGGTTCTTTACGTGCTTATCTTTTCTTGTTGCCTGTCATTTACTTGCTTAGCTGTTAAAAGTTCTAATTGCTTGCATTCAATTGCTTAACTGTTGAAAAGCCATTTTTGAAGAAGTTTAAACTGAGCTAAGGTGCTTAAGAGATTTCACAGCTTTATTGCTTTCTTACTGATTTTGTACTGCTTCTATACAGCATGTTGATGTACTCTTCGTGATTTCCTATCACTCAGTCTTCATTTATTTTTATTACTCACTGAGTTTGAAGTACTCACTTTACTCCCTGCACCTTGTGTGCAGATTCAGGTATTTCTGAACCCGGTGGCAGGTATTGGTTGCTTAGAGGCAGAGTCATCGGAGTTTAGCAAGGTAGTTGCCCGACGTTCGCAGCACAGCTTTTCTCCCTCTCCATTTCATTAGACCGTATTTAGCATATTTTTGACTCTAGTTGTATTCGGACCTTAGTAGATGCTCATGACTAGTGACACCCCGATGTCGGGCTGTGTTGGTTTTATTTCCGCAAATTATACTGTTAAATGTTCATTTTGGGATTTTATTTCTGATTAAAGACTAGAGGGGGAGGATGTAACGACCCGGCCGATCGTTTCATCAAGTACCGTTCCGTTTCCCCCATTTCTTCTTCTTTATGCTTTGTTCATCTGTGTTATATGGTATCGGGTTAGTCGGTTCGAATTCGGAATGGTTTTGGAAAGGTTTGAGTACACTTAGTCTCTTAAGTTGGTCTTTTAGTTGGAAAAGTCAACCGGAAGTTGACTTGTGAGTAAACGATCTCGGAATTTTATTTTTATGATTCAGATAGCTTCGTGAGGTGATTTGGGACTTAGGAGCGTGATCGGAATGCGGTTTGGAGGTCCGTGGTAGATTTAGGCTTGAATTGGCAAAATTGGAATTTTGGCATTTTTCGGTTGGTACCGGAGATTTTGATACAGGGGTTGGAATGGAATTCCGGAAATTGGAGTAGGTCTGTTGTGTCATTTGGGACGTGTGTGCAAAATTTCAGGTCTTTCGGACGAGGTTTGATAAACTTTTTGATCAAAAGCGGAATTCGGAAGTTTT
>NW_017673238.1:18827-76784 GCF_001879085.1 Nicotiana attenuata
TCAAGATAGAAAGAATTCACTCACTCTCAGAAATAACATTCATATGCCACAAAAGATGCACCATAGGCTTGCCCGAAGTGTACTACTCTACTAATCGAGCTTATTCAGTCTAGGATCAAGTAGGACTTTATTTGGTTGTAATGTAGGCTGCGGTACGGGTAGGATACATTTGGATATAAGAGTGACTACACCTCCCTAAGCACTTTAATACATATACTTTAACATTCAAATCCCATACTTATGTCAAACCAAACTCGGCCTTCACATCAATGTATTTTACCCCATACTTCTTTAAGCACAAGCACAATTACATCAAGAGTCACCTCTTATCAAGGAATTCTTTTTCACAACAATAAAACTTTTTTTCCTTTTCTTTCTTTTTTTTTTATTCATGTGGCTCTTACCTTTTCAAAATAGTGAACATTTCTCCTTATTTCATTAGTTCCACTCAAAAGCCACACCAACCACCCCACAATTTAATTTATACCCAGTTCATAACAATTCAAGTGCTCATGAGATATGAAAATATTCAAATCGAGGGTTAATTCAAATAATTGGGTAAGGCCTGTAATGTGATTGCCAAAGCAACAGGATTATAGGCTCAAAGGGGTTAACTACGATACACAAAAATTAGGCGGGTAAAATATACATAGCTGGCTCAACAAAGAAACACTTATATCATTTCCAAGACTGAACAAAACTACTATTTCGCTCTGTAAACACACGGGGCAATTTCTAGGCATCAAATGCAATGCACAGAATAAAACAACCCTCATAGGCACATGGCACATGACTCACTCAAGATTGGATCATCAAGACACTCTAGTCAAAGCAGTTAAGCAAAGTTAAGAACATACAATTTAAGGTGCTTATACAAGAGTCAAAACTGAGCCTAAGCGTTACAACAAAAGTACTCACAATTCTCAAGGCATAACAAAGTCAAGAGATATTGCTTCAATTCAAAACACAACAAAATGGCTCCTGCTCCCCAACTACACCCGGTTCAAACAAAACCCTTGGAAAAGAATTGCGGCCCAAAGAAAAACCCAGGGAGAATTACTACACTACCTACAAAAAAATCTTTTTTTTAGACTTAAATCCCTCAAGAAAGTTGTCTAATAGATCCATCGTCGGGAAAAGTCTAATCTTTTCTATTTAAAAAAAAATATTCAATTAAACTAACATAACTAAAATAGCATAGAAAGTCACCCAGACAATCTCCTCACCCCACACTTAAAATTGTGCTTTGTCCCCAATGCACACCCATACATAAAAGAGGGTAAAAGAAACTCCCTGGTAGGCCAAAGGCCGAAGCACTAGCATCTCGTGGGGTACTTAGACTTCTCCCAGGCCTGGTCCTTCGTGCAGGTACCTCACACTTTGTTCCAACTATCTGGTTTGCTGTTGCATCCTTCCAATAGCTTTGCTTTCCATGCTCCTTTGATTGCATGAGCAAGTTTGCATGATATTGTAGAACTTGTGTGCATGTCTAGGTAAGTGATTTTTTCCTATTTTTGAGTTAAATTTTTGATCTTACATAGATTTAGACATGAAAATCAGTAGAAAAAGGTGGAGTTAGGGCTTGAGATTATGAGACCTTCTAGGGATGATTTGAGGGGTCAAACGAACTCCGATTTTTGAGTTCTTTATATGTACGGACTCGTGAGATGATGAAGAACATTTTGGTATAAAGTTTGTGCAGTTCCGGGAAGCAGGCCCGGGGGTCGGATTTTGTGCTTAAAATCGATATTTTCAATTGGAATTCATTCGTTTAGCATAATTTGATGATAAAAATCTGAACTTGGTAGATTTGGAGCACTCGGAAGTTGGGTGGAGAGGCAAGCATTTTGCAGAGAATCTTTTCGGGCTAGTTCGAGGTGAGTAATGATTTTAAATGCTGTTCTCAGGGTATGAAACCCTGGATTGCACAGCGTCGTGCTGTATTGAGGTGAAACACACGCTAGATGACGAGCGTGGGGTCGTGCACCGTTGGGGATTGTGACTTAGTCCATCCCGAATGATTATTTTTATGTATAATGGGCAGCTAATTGTTTGATATTATTATACTTTGGGCTAAATGCCATATTTGGGCTTCGTGCCAACTGTTTGAACCCTTAAAGGATTGTTAATGATATTTTCCTCACTGTTTGATTTCATACTTGTGCTCAGTCATGCTATATTTTCACTATTTTTAAAAACCCAGCTATGTTATTCTGTTTTAAACACATTAATTGATATTTTTAAAGATATTTGAGCTGAGCTTCATATTTTACTGAGGCCCGAGGGGCTTATGAGATTCTGACTAAGTAAGACCGAGGGCCTGTATTGTGAGGATAATTTTGGGTCGGGCTGCACGCCGTAGCAGTGATATACTGATTATGTTAATGATGCCGAGGGCCTGAGAGTGTGCGCCACGAGGTGGCTTGATATTGATATGAGGCGGAGAGCCTGTTTATGATGCCACGAGATGGCTTGATATTGAGCTTGGGCCGTAAGGGGCCTCTCCAGGAGTCTGTACACCCCCAGTGAGCGCGGGTACCCAATGTGATGATTTTGTCTATTATGTGAGGCCGAGGACCGGATTGGTTATGCCACGAGATGGCTTGTTATTGCCCTTGGACCATAAGGGGCCCCTCCCGGAGTTTGTACACCCCTAGTGAGCGCGGGTACCCATTGTGATACGAGATATAGCCCGAGGGGCTGGTATTGTTCTATGTTATTGCCCGAGGGGCTGATTCTGTTGTTATTATGCCCGAGGGGCTGGTATTGTTCTATGTGTTTTCCCGAGGGGCTGCTTCTATTGGTATTGTGCCCGAGGGGCTGTTCTATTGATATTGTGCCCGAGGGGCGGTTCTTTACGTGCTTATCTTTTCTAGTTGCCTGTCATTTACTTGATTAACTGTTAAAAGTTCTAATTGCTTGCATTCAATTGATTAACTGTTGAAAAGCCATTTTTGAAGAAGTTTAAACTGAGCTAAGGTGCTTAAGAGATTTCACAGCTTTATTGCTTTCTTACTGATTTTGTACTGCTTCTATACAGCATGTTGATGTACTCTTCGTGATTTCCTATCACTCAGTCTTCATTTATTTTTATTACTCACTGAGTTGGAAGTACTCACTTTACTCCCTGCACCTTGTGTGCAGATTCAGGTATTTCTGAACCCGGTGGCGGGTATTGGTTGCTTAGAGGCAGAGTCTTCGGAGTTTAGCAAGGTAGTTGCCCGACGTTCGCAGCACAGCTTTTCTCCCTCTCCATTTCATTAGACCGTATTTAGCATATTTTTGACTATAGTCGTATTCGGACCTTAGTAGATGCTCATGACTAGTGACACCCCGATGTCGGGCTGTGTTGGTTTTTATTTCCGCAAATTATACTGTTAAATGTTCATTTTGGGATTTTATTTCTGATTAAAGACTTAGTAGTTATTGTTTTAGTTGTTTAAAATGAATTGGAGGTGTGTCGGCTGGCCTTGTCTTCACGAGAGGCGCCATCATGACCGGGTTGGGATTTAGGGTCGTGACACTAAAATACGCAATTATAGCCTTTCATCAACACCCCACACTTAAACCATTGCTCGTCCTCGAGCAATCAAACTAAATTTTATATAGACACGACCTTTCTACACAATTCTCCTAACTCATCACACCAAGAATATTTAAATAGACTAAGCACAAAAGTGTAACATCTTCACCTCAAGATTTGACTCACAAGTACCACGCGTTATTCACAACTCACCCAATTACTCTAACGTAGAGGTCACTGACATTACCTTTCCTTCATGAATCAAGTGCCCTCACACAACAAACGAGAGTAGTTCCACACAATAAAATTTAAGAACACTTAGGAAGTCAAGATAGAAAGAATTCACCCACTCTCAGAAATAACATTCATATGCCACAAAAGATGCACCATAGGCTTGCCCGTAGAGTACTACTCTACTAATCGAGCTTATTCAGTCTAGGATCAAGTAGGACTTTATTTGGTTGTAATGTAGGCTGCGGTACGGGTAGGATACATTTGGATATAAGAGTGACTACACCTCCCTAAGCACTTTAATACATATACTTTAACATTCAAATACCATACTTATGTCAAACCAAACTCGGCCTTCACATCAATGTATTTTACCCCATACTTCTTTAAGCACAAGCACAATTACATCAAGAGTCACCTCTTATCAAGGAATTCTTTTTCACAACAATAAAACTTTTTTTCCTTTTCTTTCTTTTTTTTTTATTCATGTGGCTCTTACCTTTTCAAAATAGTGAACATTTCTCCTTATTTCATTAGTTCCACTCAAAAGCCACACCAACCACCCCACAATTTAATTTATACCCAGTTCATAACAATTCAAGTGCTCATGAGATATGAAAATATTCAAATCGAGGGTTAATTCAAATAATTGGGTAAGGCCTGTAATGTGATTGCCAAAGCAACAGGATTATAGGCTCAAAGGGGTTAACTACGATACACAAAAATTAGGCGGGTAAAATATACATAGCTGGCTCAACAAAGAAACACTTATATCATTTCCAAGACTGAACAAAACTACTATTTCGCTCTGTAAACACACGGGACAATTTCTAGGCATCAAATGCAATGCACAGAATAAAANGCTACCCCAACTACACCCGGTTACAAACAAAACCCTTGGAAAAGAATTGCGGCCCAAAGAAAAACCCAGGGAGAATTACTACACTACCTACAAAGAAAATCTTTTTTTTAGACTTAAATCCCTCAAGAAAGTTGTCTAATAGATCCATTGTCGGGAAAAGTCCAATATTTTCTATTTAAAAAAAATATTCAATTAAACTAACATAACTAAAATAGCATAGAAAGTCACCCAGACAATCTCCTCACCCCACACTTAAAATTGTGCTTTGTCCCCAATGCACACCCATACATACAAGAGGGTAAAAAAAACTCCCTGGTAGGCCAAAGGCCGAAGCACTAGCATCTCGTGGGGTACTTAGACTTCTCCCAGGCCTGGTCCTTCGTGCAGGTACCTCACACTTTGTTCCAACTATCTGGTTTGCTGTTGCATCCTTCCAATAGTTTTGCTTTCCATGCTCCTAGAAAATCAAAATTCGACACTACAAAAATAATATAATAAATAAATAATAATAAAAAAACAAAAGCAAGCAGTAAAGTTGGATTGCCTCCAAACAAGCGCTTGATTTAACGTCGCAGCACGATATGAATCACTTTCTGCTTCCACTTTGAAATTATGAATTAGACCCCAAGTTTTGATTCTGCTCCGTGATCATGCTCCTTGGGTGGGAGAACGAATCTGACTGGCCCAATAAAATAATGTAGTATTCTGCACTTCTTGGCCTTTGGATGAGATCTGTATTCCCGACTTTCTGGCACGAAGAATTCCAGAATGTAGGCATCTTGTTCCTTACTCCTTGACTCCTCAAGTGGCTCGGACGACTCTATTTTCATATCATCATCCATACACAATGTGGAAAATGCTTGAAGTGTGGACCAATGCGCTCAACTACACAAACATTGGCATTGTCAACATCCTTAACACTAATGACACTAGAGTCAACTAAATATGTATCCTCAATATCCTTGGTTGACTCTAGTATCTCTTCTACGACATCGGCATCCTCAAAATCTAGTTCGACTAATTGTTGGTGTTCTACTCTAGCCTTCTCCTCTAGCTCATCCTCGTATTTTTTTAAATTCTCCAGTATAATGGCAATGTCACGACCCATTTCCGAAAATAGATAGTGATGGTGCCCAACACCATTATTAGGCAAGCCAACGCGGAAAATGTAATTTAGTTCTCAGTTTTTATTTTTACCCAGTAAGTATAGAAATTCATAAAGCTCAAGTCAAATCAGAAATGAACAATAATATGCCAAAATAGTTATACAACCCCAAAATGATAGTCTACTAACGTGTGTGCCAAGACCTGGTGTCACAAGTAATGGGCAACTAGTAGAATATACAAAATAATAAAACTATCCTACTGTCTGAGATAGAATAGACAACAAAAGTAAGGAAAAGACTCCATCAAGCTACTGAACGTCTCAGGAAGAGCAGCTCACCGCGGAAGTCTCAAGCTATGAATCAGGGGTGCCCACCAAACTGATAGCTAGATGTACCTGCCTCAATTCCTGTACAATTAAGTACAGAAGTGTAGTATGAGTACATAAACAATATGTACCTAGTAAGTATCCTGTCTAATCTCGAAGAAGTAGAGACGAGAAGTCGACTTGACACTTACTAGGGTCAAATAATATAATAAAGTGTTCTGCTAGGCAGGATAGTTACAAATAAGCAACAACATGCAGCAAGAGGTAATAAGTCATGTACTTAACAATTTACAGTTAACCGTACACATTTCAAGTATTTAGCAGAACAAGTCCTGGATAAGATTTCACACACACACACACACACACATACATATATATATATATATGTCATGCGCACATTATGCTGAGGTCGACGGCCCGATCCAACAGAAAAATAACTGTGCACTGCCAGAGGGTCGAATGGCGCGAACCATAGATGCATCTATTTCTACCGAGGCGATCGGCCGGATCCACAAATATCAATTTATTTCAAGAAAACATATGAATGCGCATTTATTTCCAAGTAAATTCGTACAAGTGTCCAACAAGTATATACATTCGCTTATTTCTTTTTTCAAGTCCCTAGCATATTCTAAGTGATCACATTAGCAAGAAAATATGGAGACAGTTAGAAATATAGCATGATACGGGCCCTCGACTACCCGGACAATTAACATAATAGTAGCTACGCACGGACTCTCCTCACCTAGTGCATACGTAGCCCCCGCATTTAATAGCAAATTACTAAATTATTATACCTATGGGGACAATTCCCTCTTACAAGGTTAGAAAGGAGACTCACCTCGCTCCAAGTGCACTTCCAATACCAACAACGAGTCCCAAACCCTCAAGTCGGAGCCGAACGATCCCAAACTAGATAACTGAGGTAGGAACTAATCAATATAAGCTCACAAAATCGAATTCTAACTATTTAAGCAATTTCCAAACCATTAACGCAAGTTTCCTAAAATTCGACCCCGGGCCCACGTGCCCGGATTCTGAAATTTTTCGAAGGAAGTTGTTCTCTACAACCTAAGGATCGATAATATATGATTTCTAATTTATTCCATCACAAATTTCGTGGTTTAATCTAACTTTTATTAAAACCCTAGGTTTTTGCTCTAACCCCATGATTTCACCTTAATACTAGTGTTTAATCTACCTAAGACATAATTATTAAACTGGAAATAGGTAGAACACACTTACCTCAAGATGCTAGGGGAAGTTCTTCTCTCAAAAGCTCTAAAATCGCCCAGTAGAGGAGTGAAAAAGTGATAAAAATGACTTAGAACCCTTATTAAATGAACCTCACTGCCTCAGCGATTTTCACATCTGCGGTCAGGGGACCGCATCTGCGGTCCTGCATATGCGAGAAATGGACCACATCTGCGAAATGGGCCAAAAGAGCTGGGACCGCTTCTGCGGTCTCGAGGTCGCATATGCGGAGCCGCTTCTGCGGCTTGGGAGCCTCTTTTGCGGTTCCTGGCTTGGCCTGCCCTGGGCCGCTTCTACTATGGAAGGACCGCATCTGTGGTCTCGCACCTGCGGTCCACCAACCGCAAGTGCGGTTATGACAGAAGCAGCAACTTCAGCTCTTCCCAAAAATTTGCACTTCACCCGAGTCTCTTCTGATTGACGCTCGGGGCTCCCGGGTCCCGACCGAACATACCGACAAGTCTGAAATCACGAGACGGACCTACTCGAACCTTCGGAACATCCGAAACAATGCTAAATCTAGAAATCACCCCCTAAGACCAAATGAATCAAACTTATGAACTTCAAGTTCTTAATTTTCCTCTAACGGGCCAAAACGCCCTTAAACTACTCGGATTGACCCCAAATTTTACGGGCAGGTCTTAAATGATATTTCGGACCTGTACCGGGCTTCGGAACCAACATACGAGCCCGATATCTATGAAATAAATCATTAATCAGTTTCTTTAAATCCTTAAAACTTTAAATTAACAATTTCTAATAAAAATTCATTACTCGGGCTAGGGACCTCGGAATTCGATTCCGGGCATACGCCCAGGTCCCATATTTTCCTGCGGACCCTCCAAAATCGTCAAAATACGAATTCGGGCTCGTTTGCCCAAAATGTTGACCAAAGTCAAACTTAGCCTTTTAAGAAAATCCTAAAGAGTTAAATGTGCATATTTCAATCCAAGCTCTTCTAAATCCCGAACCAACCATCCCCGCAGGTCATAAATTAGTTAAAGCGAGCACACAGAGTTTTATTTGGGGGAACGGGGTTCTAAAAGACAAACGACCGGTCGGGTCGTCACATCCTCCACCTCTTAAACAAATGTTCGTCCTTGAATGGACATAGAAAAGTACCTGAAGTGCTGAATAGATGAGGGTATCTGCTCCACCTGTCCTCCTTGGACTCCCAGGTCGCCTCCTCGATTGGTTGGCCCCTCCACTGGACTCTCACTGCAGAAATATTCTTGGACCTCAACTGGCGATCCTGTCTATCAATGATGGCAACTGGCTCCTCCTCATAACCCATACTTTCGTCTAGCTGAATAGTACTGAAGTCTAACACATGGGATAAGTCGGGATGATATTTTCGAAGCATCGATACATGAAAAACCGGATGAACTCTCGATAAACTGGGGGGTAAAGCAAGCTCGTAGGCAACCTCCCCAACTCGTCTCAACACCTCGAAGGGGCCAATAAACCTTGGGCTCAACTTGCCCTTCTTCCCGAACCTCATAATACCCTTCATTGGCAAGACTTCAAGAGAACCTTCTCGCCAACCATGAATGATACATCACGTGCCTTCTGATCTGCATAACTCTTCTGTCTGGACTGAGCCGTGCGAAGCCTTTCCTGAATCAAGTTCACCTTGTCAAGGCATCTTGCACCAAATCTGTACTGTATAACTTAGCCTCACCTGACTCAAACCACCCGATAGGAGAATGACACCGTCGACCGTACAAAGCCTCAAATGGGGCCATCTCAATGCTGGATTGGTAGCTGTTGTTGTACGTAAACTCCGCCAAGGGCTAGAACTGGTCCCACTGCCCCCCAAAGTCAATCACACAGGCCCTAAGCATATCCTCCAGAATCTGAATCGTCTGCGCGGACTGTCCGTCGGTCTGAGGATGGAATGCTATGCTGAGCTCTACGCGGATCCCCAACACATTCTGAACAGCTCTCCAGAAATCGGAAGTGAACTGAGGGCCTCTGTCTGATATAATGGAAATAGGCACACCGTGCAACCGGACTATCTCCCGAATGTAAATCTGAGCATACCTCTCTGCTGTATAAGTAGTCGCCACTGGAATGAAGTGAGCCTACTTGGTCAACCTATCAACAAGGACCCATACTGAATAAAACTTCTGCAAAGTCCGCGGTAACCCAACTACGAAATCCATGGTGATGCGCTCCCACTTCCACTCTGGTTACATCTGCTGAAGTAGGCCACCCGGTCTCTGGTGCTCATACTTGACCTGATGGCAATTCAAACACCTGGCCACATACTCCACTATGTCTTTCTTCATCCTCCGCCACCAATAATGCTGCCTTAAGTCACGTTACATCTTCGTAGCTCCCGGATGGATGGAATACCGTGAACTGTGTGCCTCCTCTAGTATCCTCTCCCTCAGGCCATCAACATTAGGAACACAGAGACAACCCTGGATCCGTAAAACACCATCCTCGCCGATAGAAACCTCCTTGGCACCTCCCTGAAGCACCGTCTCTCTGAGAACCGCCAAATGTGGATCATCGAACTGCCGGGCCTTTATCTCCCCCAACAATGAAGACTGATCAACCATACACGCAAGAACCCGACTGCGCTCCGAAATGTCCAACCTCACTAGTCTATTAGCCAAGGACTGAATGTCCCAAGCTAGTGGTCTCTCCTCTGCTGGAATGAATGCCAAGCTACCCATGCTCTCTGCCTTCCTGCTTAAGGCATCCGCGACCACGTTCGCCTTGCCCGGATGATAAAGAATGGTGATGTCATAATCCTTCAGTAACTCAAGCCACCTGCGCTGCCTCAAATTAAGATCCCTCTGCTTCAACAAATACTGCAAGCTGCGATGATCAGTATACACCTCACATGACGCCCCATACAGGTAGTGCCTCCATATCTTAAGAGCATGGACAATTGCCGCCAACTCCAGGTCGTGCACAGGATAATTTTTTTCATGAATCTTCAACTGACGGGAGGCATATGCAATAAATCGCCCCTCCTGCATCAATACACAACCCAAGCCAACGCGCGAAGCGTCACAATATACTGTATACTTTCCTAAATCGGAAGGCAACACAAGAACTGGTGCTGTAGTCAAGGCTGTCTTGAGCTTCTGGAAGCTCGCCTCACAATCATCGGACCAATAGAAATGAGCACCCTTCTGGGTCAATCTAGTCAGAGGTGATGCAATAGATGAAAAGCCCTGCACGAACCGCCTGTAATAACCTGCTAATCCCAGGAAACTCCTAATCTCGGTCATTGAAGTAAGGCGTAGCCAACTCTGAACTGCCTCAATCTTCTTGGGATCCACCTTAATACCCTCTCCTGAACAATATGTCCCAAGAATGCCACTGACTCTAGCCAAAACTCACACTTGGAGAACTTAGCATATAGCTTCTGCTCTCGCAAGGTCTGAAGCACTACTCTCAGATGCTGCTCATGCTCCCCCAGGCTACGTGAGTATATCAAGTTGTCATCAATGAAGACGATGACGAAGGAATCAATATAAGGCCTGAACACACTGTTCATCAAGTCCATGAATGCCGCCGATGCATTAGTCAAGTCGAAGGATATCACTAGAAACTCATAATGGCCATATCTAGTCCGGAATGTAGTCTTCGGGACATCCGAGTCCCGAATCTTCAACTGATGGTAACCCGACCTCAAGTCGATCTTAGAGAACACCCTGGTACCCTGTAACTGGTCGAACAGATCATCGATACGAGGCAGTATCTCCTCATATGACCAAGGTTTCCGCACTCAAAAACCCCGCGGTACGGTGGCCTACTGCCCTGATGGCTAACCCTGATGGACTGTAGACCCACTGGAAGAAGCCTGAATAGCTGGTGGGCGGTATGAACTCTCTAGCATAGCACTGAAATAGGAATCAGAAGAACCTTGAGGACCTGAATACCCACCGGAGGAACCTTACATAGCTGGTGGGCGATGAGAACTCTCTGGCATGGCGCTAAAATAGGGACGTGCTGGAGCACCCCGAGCAGGTGGTGGTGCTGAATATGGCGGCCTGATGGGCTGTCCCCTCCCAAACTGCCCTCTGCCCCTAGCCGGGGCACCCCTGAACTCTCCGAAGAACCTGGCCCTCTTATCCTGCTGCATCTGCTCCCTACCCCTCCAACGGTAGCCCTCAATCCTCCAAGCAATCTCCACTACTAACTGATAAGGAGTCCCCATCTCCACCTCTCGGGCCATGTTAGCCCTGATGCCAGAATGCAACCCTGCAACAAACCTCTGCACTCTCTCTCTGTCGGTAGGAAGTATCATCAATGCATGGCGGGATAACTCAAAAAACCTTGCCTCATAATTAGTCACGGACATCTGACCCTGATCTAGCTGCTCAAACTGATATCGCAGCTCTTCCCTCTCAGAGGGTGGAATATACCTGTCCAGAAACAACTGTGTGAACTGACTCCAAGTGATAGGAGGAGAACCGGCTGGTCTGCCCAGAACATAAGACTGCTACCATCTACGGGCCCTGCCCTCTAGCTGAAAAGTAGTAAAGTCAACCCCATACGACTCCAATATCCTCTTGTTGTGCAGTCTGTCCCTGCACCTATCAATGAAGTCCTGAGCATCCTCGTGGCGCTCACCCCCGAAGACAGGAGGTTGAAGTCTACTCCATCTATCAAACAGCTTCTGCAGGTCACCATCCGCAGCTGGTCTGGGCTCGGGTATCGCTGCAGCAACTAGCTGAGCCTCATCTGTGGGTAGAGCGCTCGGAGTCTGATACACTGCAGCTGCGTGCCCAGGAGCCTGAGCAGTAGGGGTCTGTGCTCCCCCTCCTGCCTGTGATGTAGCTGGATCTGCTGGAAATAGAACAGCCTGAGTCATAGTGTCCATGAACCGCAGCATACGGCCCATGACCTCCTGGAAGCCCGGTGCTAACATAAAATTCGCCGGGGTAGGCTCGGCTACGGGCACCTCGCCCTGCTCCTCAATAATAGGATCTCCCGCAGGATCTACTGGTGGTACTACTGGGATAGCTCTGGGATGCCCTCGTCCCCTACCTCGGGCCGGTGCCCTCCCTCGGCCTCAGCCTTAGCCTATAGTAGCTGTCGCACCCACTTTTTCTCGCGAAATCGGGTTTATGATATTTGGCAGGGCAACTCATTCCTTTTGGGAATTGGGTTTGCATTTGAAGAGTCGCCACCTAATGATTAGGGTGCATTAGGACACCAAGAGGGTTTCGATTTGAGTAACCAGAGATTGGGTAAGGGCTTGAAATTATTCTAAGGGGAAGGTGTTAGGCACCCCTCAGAATCCAGTAGTGTGGTTTCTGGCTAGACTATTATCGTGAATTTGGGTACAATTAGCATACAAACAAATAGGGCTCAAATAAGAGGGGATTTCATCACATAAAGGTTTGAAAGTAAACAAGGTTTGAAAGAATAATTAGAAAAGCTGATTTTAGAAACAAGGATTTAAAAAATTAAAAATAAAGAATAAAGGGAGAGGGGTACTAGATTTATTAATAATATGGATCACCCTACACAATGCCAGGTAATCACTCCTCAATGAGGGGCTACACGTGACATTATCGCGTGGTCGTCATATCCATATCTACCCTTCCCACCCCGTTAAAGTATTAAAGCGCAGAATGGTCTCGTTTGCCTAATGGATGCTATTACCCGTCCCAATCCTATCAGTCCCGGAGGTATTAGGATTACTAATCCTAAAGGGAAGGGATGTTAGGCTTATTTGTGGTTTCAAATGGGAAAATTCTAAGGCGACATACAAAACAGATATAACAAGTTGGAGAAAGCACATAATAAGCAAAAACTCAAGTATAACCCCTTTCAAGAAAGAAACACCTAACTAGCGTGACTTACACGTACTGTTTAGGGTCTGATTGAATACTAAATGTGAAATAACTTAAAGGTTGGGGCAGACTGATTTATTACATAATTCAGATAAGAAGCCCGAATCAGGCCTGCTTGCTGGTTGTAATTAATAGAACTGATTCAGTTTATAACTTTTTCCCTAAGGCTTGCCTAAGTGTTGGACAAGGATCCTATAGGCATAGTATCTACTGAATTCAGAAACCAACGAAGTAACAGGGTTTATAGTGAACTAGAGACATACTGATTAAAAAAAGGAATCAGATTGTTAAAAGAAAGGCCATTTTTTAACAAAGATTATAAGTTCTACAGCTAATAGTACCTGTTGTTACTGATTTTAGTTCCATATGTGAATGAGGCGATTTAGATTCGATTAGGAATTCCTATACTACGCGTAGTTGATTTGAACATGGTATAAAATGCAGAAGACTCGTTTTAAACTTATGAACATGATATCTAGGTGGTGAATTTTGTTTAAGACCTATGAACATGATATCTAAGTGAAAAATTTATTTAGGATCTTTGAACATGATATCTAGGTGCGAAATTTGTTTATGACCTATGATCATGATAACAGAAATTTATTTAAGACCTATGAACATGATATCTAGGTGCAATTGAACGTACAGATTTCGATAATCCTGTAAGCATGATTTCTATATGAATGTAGTAGTCTTATGATCATGATTTCTATGTGAATGATGGGTATACAGAATTCAAAGGACCTATAGGCATGATTTCTATGTGCATATGCAGAATTCAAAATTCCTATAGGCATGATATCTACCCCTTTTTGCATACATAGTTACCCGTCCTTTTTCACTAACCATCCCCAAGAGTTTATTACAAGTTATTACAGCCCGAAATAAAGTGAAAATACATCAGAAAACAAATAAATAAAAGTACAACCAAGGAGAGCCTGATTCAGACTTCATGTTTGAAATATGAGGTAAACCAACTCCAGAAGATGATGATCCAAAGCCTTTCACTCATTTGAGTGTGTCAAAGTTCCCTAAGAGCCTCGAAGGGACTCCGGTAATGCTCACACCCAAATGTATTATCAAATTAGGGACAAGTGCAGTGTGGAAAGGCCAGCCCTCAAGTGTCCAAGTTCAGAGGGAACACAAAGGGTCCTAAGGCAAGGCTCACAAGAGGGGGACAGAACTTAAAGACTAAGAAAGTGTGCAAGTGCAGAATAGAGTGCTAAAAGGGAAAAGTAAGAGGAAATCAGCTACAGATAAGCACACACAAGGGAATTCAGGGGAAAAGAGCTTGTTACTTAGGCAAAGGCAGACTTTAGGCATGCCCAGCAATGGGGAGTGCTAGCATACCTATAAGCCTGCCAGAACACATACTGATAGAGGCTAGGATCCCAGGGGATCAAGTTCAATTCATGGACAATAACTTGCATATTGCCATGCCTCAAACCATAGCATAAACACATATAGGGCAGGGGTTTGGGATTCATAATAGAACAGGCAGAAAGAAATCAACAAGCTAGAATGAGTGTTGAACTGCACATAAGCAGTGAATTGGGATACCAAATGCAGTAAATAAATACATTGTTGTGGTGCTGAAACTTAAATCAGGACATACCAGTTTCAAAGAAGCAAATAAAGAAAAGTAGGCAGTAGGTCTTGTAAATAGGCCACAGTACAAGCAACAAGAAAGAGAATACTTTTGGAGTGGAAGTGTAAGTTTTTGAAAGACTACCAGTGATTCTATATGTCAATGAAAAGGTCGTGTATTTATAGTGTGAAAAACAGGCAAAAATAAGGTAAGAAAACAATTAAGGAATTGGATATCAATTAAGAATCAAGACTTCCTTTAATTAAGGGATTCAGACTCAAACGGAAAACCTATTTAAGGAAAGAAATCAAATAAACATCTTGTGCAAAGTAGGCAATTAGGGGTAAATACATGAGAGTTTAATTAAGGGAAGAAGTTTGAAGTACACGGTTAAAACAAATTAGGCAAGAGTTAACCAGTATACAGTAAATCAAGGGGTTAGAGATTTTGTAAATATTGGTCCATGAATGAACCAAGCCAGAAAGCTAAGGAGAGTTTTGACTCAAATCGAGTAACAGGGAAATCAGCAAACAAGGAAAGAAAATCAATCCAACTTATACAAAAAGGGAGTCTGAAATCAATCGAAATTGAAAGCCATTTTTTGAGGGAGGCTCAGCACATATAAAGAGCATAGAAGTACTAGGCATACACAGCTAGGTTTAAGACACAAAAGAAGAAGTGTCATGCAATTGTAAAATCAATAAAAGAGAAATAGTATCAAATAGCATACAAGGGTCCATCACAAAGACCTTAGAAGAGTTTTAGTAGAAAATCCGAATCCCTTAAAGAAACAGAGATTTCCAGACTCAGTTAACAAACTCAGAAATATCGAAGTAGGTCCAAAAGAGTTAGGTTTTCTGAAATCAAACAAGCTCAAAGATGAAGAGCAAGCAAATCACGTAGACAAGAGTCTCAAAACTTAGATGAACCCCAAATTTAGGGTTCTTGCCATTAACCGAGTGCAGAGACGAAAGGGCAAGTGATTAAGGGAAATTATACTAATTGAAACAGGTTCAGAGGTCTTAGAAAGAAACTGAGACCTTTAGCATGCTCTTTTAGTAGTAGGAACTCATGATAAGCATAGTAAGAGAACAACATGCAAAACCAGTAGAAGAAACACACAAGAGAAAAGAAAACCAGAGAAGCACACAAGAGACAAAGAAAATCAGAGAAACATAACTCAAAAACCCTAGATCGAAAAAATAAATGTTTTGAAAGCATGGTTTTAAAAGAATTATCAAGAAGTCGTTTTAAAAGTTTAGGGAAAACCTGGATCCAGAACAGATCTAAAGAAATCATTAGGACCACGAAGCTAGGTTTCAGAGGAACCCAAACGGTGAGAAAGACTTAGATCGTTGTTGATCTAACCAGGAGGAGGCGAAGCCAGGCTCGAAATAGACATGGCTCGCCGGAGCAAGGCTGAAGATGGCCATAAAACCTGAATCAAACCAGGTTTGGATGAAGCTTCTCCGTGTTCAAACCATGAAACCTCAACGAACAAGTGTGTAGGAACCCTAGAGGGCCGGTGGTTGGTGAAACCACCCTAGATTCAGGCCAGGAGGTGGCCGGAGAAGATGGATGAAACTCATCGGAGCGGAGGGTGAGGGGGAAGGTTCTAGAGAGAACCAGAGATAGAGAGATAGAGAGAGAGTCGGTTGAGTGAGGAATGAGATGGGTCTTGGGGGTCGTTTGGTTTAATTTGGTAAGGGGAAATAAGGGTCGTTGATCTTAGAGATCAACGGCCAGGATGAGACGGGTAAGTGGGGTTCCGGGTTCAAGCATGGGTAAAGAGGGTATGGGTCGGGTTTCAATCGAAATTGGGCTGGGAAATTGGGGTCCAACTTTGGGCTATAATTGAAAGCCAATTTGGCTATATTTTAAATAGCCCTTTTTCCCCTTTAATTTATAAAAAATAGTAAATAAATTTTTGAAAACAAATTGAAAGCACAAAAATGATTCACAATATATAATTAATAAATTAAAAATATAAGATCCCATTTTATAACCATGAGACTAGTTTAAACCTAAAAATGGCTAATATTGCAATTATGCAATTTTATCCTTAAAATTACTCAGTAAATTTGTAAAAATATGTAAAAAATATCTCAGCTATTTTTCAGTATAAATATGAGAATCCAATAAATGAATCACCAAAAATGATAATTTTGGCAATTATTAGTTTTTCTTGATAAAATAGGGCAGCAAATTGGTTTAAACATCTTTGAAAAGTTAAGGAAAAATAATAAAACCTTGGGATGTACTCATATATGCCTATATAGGCTATTTTGAGGGTATTTTGCATATTTAAAAAATATAGGGGAAAATTGGGTATCAACAGCTGCCCCTCTTTACCCGGGAAGGATGAAAGAGTTGTCGGGTAAAGATATGATAGCCAATTTTGACCGAACAAAATGGTTTGAAAAGGTTGGCCATGCCCTGGCTTCTGAGCTACCTACATATCCCTGGTCTTACAGGAATCAGGCCATATGAAGTTCAGGATCCGTCGGCGGAGTATGCCGATGGAGACCTTTCAAGAACGGACGCAATACTCAAGTTGGGATGAATGGTTAAGGTCTAATAGGGTTGCGGGAACTGGAGCGGGATCGCTCCTGCCGAGATGGTTGTTGCTTGCCGGTTTACCTACAAATAAGAAATACAAGCGTATATTGTGCGGAAATTTAAACATGATGCATGTTTCCGTCGGACCATGAATGTTGTCTTTGGACGGTTAGGATGACGTCCTCAGACCATGATGTCCTGGGCCACGAAGCGTATAATAAAGGATTCGCATGCCATGAAATGATGCTCTCGGGCCATGAGAATGATGCCTCCGAACAATGATGCCTTTGAATAATGATATGCAAAAGATTAAAGGGGCCCTCAGGCCATGATATGGTGTTCTTGGGCTATGACAATGGTGCCTCCAAACGATGACGCCCTCGGATGATTTGGCGATCTTTCAGCCCATGAAATGCAATAAGTGGCGATCTTTCAGCCCATGAAATGCAATAAGTGGCGATCTTTCAGCCATGCAAGCGTAAATGAAGTGGCGATCTTTCAGCCGTGCAAGCGTAAATGAAGTGGCGATCTTTCAGCCATGCAAGTGTAAATGAAGTGGCGATCATTCAGCCATGCAAGCGTAAATAAAGCAAGCGTAAATAAAGCAGCGATCTTTCAGTCATGCAAGTGTAAATAAAGTGGCGATCTTTCAGCCATGCAAGTGTAAATGAAGTGGCGATCTTTCAGCCATGCAATATGTAGAGGGAGCCAGTGTTTAGTCTCGGAAGGCAGAATGGTAGCCTTATGCAATACAGAAAATGCAGATGGAGACAGTGTTTAGTCTCGGAAGGCAGAATGGTAGCATTATGTAATGCAGAAAATGCAGATGGAGACAGTGTTTAGTATCGAAAGGCAGAATGGTAGCCTTATGCAATGCAGAAAATGCAGATGGAGACAGTGTTTAGTCTCGGAAGACAGAATGGTAGCCTTATGCAATGCAAAAATGCAGATGGAGACAGTGTTTAGTCTCGGAAGGCAGAATGGTAGCCTTATGCAATGCAAAAATACAGATGGAGACAGTGTTTATTCTCGGAAGGCGGAATAGTAGCCTTATGCAATGCAAAAAAATAGAATAAAATGGCAAATAGGTTTCTTAACTGATAACAGGTTGCGATATTGTGACTGCTGGGGACATTGTGATACAGGGAATATCGCCGGCGCGCGTGGATAGCAGATGCTGGTAAATTTATCAATTCTGAGAGTCGTATTCCTGAAAAACGTTCGTCTTGTGAGTGTATAGTATCTCAGATGCTTTCGCCATCCAAATGTCTGCATCCAAAGAAAAATCGTGAGTTTTGCAGAGGGGAGGTTAGTTCGTATCTCTGCTGGCCTTGCTTGGCCTGTCCGGCTTTGATCTGGTGATACGGTATGTATCATTGGGGGTAACGTTGCTGTACAAAGCAACTTCGATAATAAACAGCATGAATTTGTAAAATAAAAACAAAAATAACATAAGTATATATTTAGGAAACGACTTTTAGATGAACCGATGACTGTGACGTGGCTCAAGATATTGCGACCTCTCTTGGTAAGAAATTTTGAGAGTCCTCCTCAAAATTCTGCCGCAATTTAATGGACGGCTGCTCGCGATGACTGAATGAAATTACTTCGGAATTTCGAGGGTCCTCCCCAAAATTCTGCCAAGTTTCCAATTGCGGGGGGAAATGAAATTTTTATTGAATTGTGACCGAACCCATAAGGCTGCCTACGTATCCCCTCTTAAACGGGAATCAAGTCAGACGTAGTTCAAATACCTCATATAGGGAAAGCACAAAGATTACACATAATATCGCTTGACTGCATCTGAATTAATCGGTTTCGGCCAAACTTCTCCGTCCATTTCTGCAAGTATGAGGGCTCCTCCTGTCAGAACCCGGTGAACCATGTATGGACCTTGCCAGTTGGGAGAGAACTTCCATTTGGCTTCATCTTGATGCGGAAAGATTTTCTTTAATATCAGCTGCCCTGGTGTGAACTGTCTTGGCTTGACCCTTTTGTTGAAGGCTTTGGGCATTCTGTTATGATATAGTTGACCATGGCAAACTGTATTCATCCTCTTTCCGTCTATAAGAGCTAGTTGTTCATAACGACTTTTCACCCATTCTGCGTCGTCGAGCTCAGCTTCCTGTATGATCCTTAAGGAAGGAATTTCTACTTTAGCGGGAATGACTGCTTCTGTACCATAAACCACCATATAGGGGTTTCCCCAATTGACGTGCGGACAGTGGTGCGATACCCCAACAGAGCAAATGATAACTTTTCGTGCCATTTCTTATGCTTCTCTATCATTTTCCTTAATATCTTCTTGATGCTTTTGTTAGCGGCTTCTACAGCTCCATTCATTTGAGGCCTGTAGGCTGTAGAATTCTTGTGTGTGATCTTGAAGGTTTCACACTTGGTTCTCATCAAATAGCTGTTGAGGTTGGAACCGTTATCAGTGATGATTGATTCTGTAATCCCGAATCGACAAACAATACGGTCGCTGACAAAGTCTGCCACGACTTTCTTAGTTACTGCTCTGTAAGATGCTGCCTCGACCCATTTGGTGAAATAGTCGATTGCCACTAGGATGAACCTGTGCCCGTTGGTAGCGGCCGGCTCGATTGGACCAATAACATCCATTCCCCAAGCGGCGAAAGGCCATGGTGAGCTTGTTGCATTAAGCTCATTTGGTGGCACCTTTATCATGTCTACATGTATCTGGCAGCGGTGGCATTTCCGGACATACTGGATGCAGTCTGTCTCTATAGACATCCAAAAGCAACCAGCTCGGAGGATCTTCTTGGCTAAGATAAAGCCGTTCATATGCGGACCACAGGTCCCAACATGGATTTCCTCTAGCAGCTTGGATGCTTCCTTTGCGTTGACACACCTGAGTAGTCCCAAATCAGGAGTCCTCCTATACAGGATTCCTCCACTATGAAAGAAATTGTTGGATAACCTCCAAAGTGTGCGCTTCTAAATAGGATTTGCAAGTTTTGGGTATTCTCCTCTTGTCAAATATTCCCTGATATCATGAAACCAAGGCTTTCCATCTGCTTCTTCTTCAACATGGGCACAATAAGCCGGTTGATTGTGGATCTTTACTGGAATAGGGTCAATGAAGTTTTTGTCCGGATGATGTATCATGGATGATAGGGTAGCCAATGCATCGGTGAATTCATTCTGGATTCTGGGAATATGTCGGAATTCTGTCTTTGTGAACCTCTTTCTCAATTCCTGTACGTGATGCAGATACGGGAGTATCTTAGAGTTCTTGGTTGCCCATTCATCTCGGACCTGATGTATGAGTAAGTCTGGATATCCCGTTACTAGTAACTCCTGAACGTTCATGTCAATGGCCATCTTGAGCCCTAGGATGCAGGCTTCATATTCGGCTATATTGTTAGTGCACGGGAACCTGAGTTTGGCAGACACCGGATAATGCTGACCGGTTTCTGATACTAGGACTGCTCCTATGCCAACTCCTTTGAAATTTGCTGCTCCATCGAAAAACATTCTCCAGCCACGATAGGGCTCTGCAGTGTCTTCTCCTACGAATGATACCTCTTCAACAAGAAAATACGTCTTCAGGGGTTCCTATTCTCCATCCACGGGATTTTCACCAAGGTGATCTGCTAGTGCCTTTCCCTTGATTGCTTTCTGAGTTACGTAGACAATGTCAAATTCACTCAACAGGATTTGCCACTTGTCCAGCTTGCCAGTGGGCATGGGCTTCTGATATATGTACATTAGAGGATCCATCCTTGATATGAGATATGTAGTATAGGCACAAAGTAGTGCCTTATCTTCTGGGCCACCCAAGCCAGAGCGCAGCAGGTGCGCTCCAAAAGGGAATACCAGGCCTCGTATGGAGTGAATTTCTTGCTGAGATAATAAATGGCTTGCTCTTTCTTTCCTGTTTCATCATGCTGCCCCAGGACGCAACTGAATGCACCATCTAACACTGCGATGTAAAGTAGCAAAGGCCTACCTGGCTCAGGCAGGACTAAGAGTTGATAGGTATTCCTTAATTCTGTCGAAAGCTTTTTGCATTCATCGGTCCACTTGGTGGCGGCATCCTTTTTCAAAATCTTGAAGATCGGCTCACAGATAACTGTAGATTGTGCTATGAACCGGCTGATATAGTTAAGTCTTCCCAAGAAACTCATCACGTCCTTCTTGTTCTTTGGCGGTGGCAATTCTTGAATGGCTTTGTTCTTTGACGGATCCAGTTCTATTTCCCGGCGACTCACAATGAACACAAGCAATTTTCCAGCTGGAACCCCAAATGCACACTTCGCGGGATTCAACTTTAGGTTGTACCTCCGTAGTCTATTAAAGAATTTCCTTAAATCATCCATATGATTAGTGGCCTTCTTTGACTTAATGATGATGTCGTCTACGTACACCTATATCTCCTTGTGTATCATATCATGAAAAATGGTGGTCATAGCCCTCATGTAGGTGGCCCGTGCATTCTTTAACCCAAACGGCAACATCTTGTAGCAGTACATTCCCCACGGCGTAATGAAAGCCATTTTCTCAGCATCTTCTTCATCCATCCAAATCTGATGGTAACCGGCGAAGCAATCTACAAATGATTATAATTCATGCTTGGCGCAATTGTCGATCAGGATGTGTATGTTTGGTAAGGGGAAATCGTCTTTCGGACTGGCCCGGTTGAGATCCCGGTAGTCGACACAGACTCTAACCTTCCCGTCTTTATTTGGCACTGGCACAATGTTAGCTAACCATGTTGGGTATTCCACTACCCTGAGAACTTTGGCTTTGACCTGCTTGGTGACTTCTTCCTTGATTTTCAGACATATATCTGGCTTGAACTTTCTGAGCTTCTGTTTTACCGGTGGACACGTTGGATCGGTTGGCAGTTTGTGAGCCACAATAGATGTGCTCAGACCCGTCATGTCGTCATACGACCAGGCGAATATGTCCTCATATTCTCTTAGAAATTCCGTGTATTCCTTCTTTTCTGACGACGATAAGTGAATGTTGACTCGTGTTTCTTTGACATTCTCTTCATCCCCCAAGTTAACAATTTCAGTCTCGTCCAGGTTGGACTTCGGCCTGTTTTCAAAATTCTCGACTTCCTTAACCATCTCTTTCGGTATTTCATCTTCCTCTGAATCCATGTCTGTTTGTTGCATTGTCTTATTGCATGTCACAGTCATTGGTTCATCAAGATATGTAATAGTAATGCTGTATAAGTAGAGTAATGAGAGAAAATAATAAAAGTGTTGATTCATAGGGAAAAATAAAAGATAGTGCAGGATGCTTGTTCAGCCTTGCTACCCCGAGGCTCGCCGGGCTCTGGTTGTTCTGATGGTCCAATTGTTGAGGTATGCCCCTCTGGATCTTGTGGAATAAGATGATGATGACAGAGTGCACGAACTAACCTTTAGGGAGGGGAATAAAAACAAAAGTAAAAACAAAAAGGCAACCAAGTTAGTGAGGTTCATGAAAAATCGATGCAATATTTAAATACATAATGCGGGAATGTAAATCGCGTCCTAATTTGGGTAGGCCTAGCGACAGATTGATTTGGAGAACTTGAAATGCTAAATGCCTCATTTTATTGATAGAAAATAAGACGAATCCCAAATCGACACTAAATAACAAGAAAATAAAGTTACTAATGGCTGTTGGCCTTATTACATTCAAATAGCGAAAAGATAAAATCCTATCTACTTGGTCCCTGATGGACCTTCCCCAGGTTGAATGCTCTCGTTGATCAAATCCTCCAGTTCGCGTAGGTTCACCAGTAAAAATGCCTTCGCCAGGTGCTCTCCTTCATTTCCCTCAGAGTTCTGGCAGTCGGTGACTCTCTTCCTCACTTTTCCTTCCAATTCCAGCAGACTGTATTCCAGATATTCCAACTTTTCGCTAGCTTTGGCGGCTCTCTCTTTCCACTCATTGATTTGATCATTCGATGGAAGATTCCTCCACTAGTCCAGCAAGAGTGGGGTTGTGCTAATCATACCGAAACTGGGGACCTCGTGCCTCATTTTCTGCAAAACAAAAGGGTTATACCCTACCCCCACCAGACTCGACTATTTAATATCAATAATTAGCTGAAACATTTAGTTCTCCAAATAAATGCACAGAACGTGATGATGTCCGTTTGGGTTTTAGGGAAACCCAGTGGACTTTGGACAAGGCTATCCTAAAGAGTCATTATGCGGACAACATAACTGACACGGCTAGGTTTGACCATGATGCATGCACAGTTAAACAGAGTAAGGTTTCTATGGGGTTTTAGACTGGTACCCTTGAGCGGACAACTCAAGGGGGAAAGGCACGGAACCGTCGACTACACCATTGATCGACTGGTTTTACCGCAAATATGCCTTTTTCGGATTTAGGGGGTGATAATATCGAAAGAGCGCAACCACTCACTATAAGCGTTGCTATAGGATTTTGTTTGGCACGAGTGGAATATGATGTTGAGCATGATTATGCAACAATTAAAGGCATATTGTCATGTATTTGCACGTTAAGAAAGCAGTAAGTACAATAGTTTCATAATTTAAAGCGGAAATGAAGGAAAGCAGTAAAGACAAGAAACAAAGAAACAAGTCAGTTTTGTAGTTGAAAAGGCAATTGAATGCTTAAAAGAAATAAACAAATAGTTGCGCATAAAGAAGCATAAATTCACAATAATAGCCTGAAATGATAAAAGCCTAAAAAATGTGCCCAGCAGAGTCGCCATGCTGTCGCGCCCCCTTTTTCTCGCGAAATCGGATTTATGACATTTGGGAGGGCAACTCATTCCTTTTGGGAATTGGGTTTTCATTTGAAGAGTCGCCACCTAATGATTAGGGTGCATTAGGACACCAATAGGGTTTTGATTTGAGTAACTAGAGATTGGGTAAGCGCTTGAAATTATTCTAAGGGGAAGGTGTTAGGCACCCCTCAGAATCCACTAGTGTGGTTCCCGGCCAAACTATTATTGTGAATTTGGGCACAATTAGCATAGAAACAAATAGGGCTCAAATAAGAGGGGATTTCATCACATAAAGGTTTGAAAGTAAACAAGGTTTGAAAGATAATTAGAAAAGCTGATTTTAAAAACAAAGATTTAAAAAATTAAAAATAAAGAATAAAGGGAGAGGGGTACTAGGTTTATTAATAATATGGATCACCCCACACAATGCCCGGTAATCACTCCTCAATGAGGGGCTACACGTGACATTATCGCGTGGTCATCATATCCATATCTACCCTTCCCACCCCGTTAAAGTATTAAAGCGCGGAATGGTCTCGTTTACCTATTGCATGCTATTACCCGTCCCAATACTATCAGTCCCGGAGGTATTAGGACTACTAATCCTAAAGGGAATAGATATTAGGCTTATTTTTGGTTTCAAAGGGTAAAATTCTAAGACGACATACAAAACACATATAACAAGTTGGAGAAAGAACATAACAAGCGAAGGCTCAAATATACCCCCTTTCAACAAAGAAACACGTAATTAGCATTACTTACACGTACTGTTTATGGTCTGATTGAATACTAAACGTGAAATAACTTAAAGGTTGGGGAAGACTGATTTATTACATAATTCAGATAAGAAGCCCGAATCAGGCCTGCCTGCTGGTTATAATTAATAGAACTGATTCAGTTTATAACTTTTTCCCTAAGGCTTGCCTAAGTGTTGGACAATGATCCTCTAGGCGTGGTATCTATTGAATTCAGAAAGCAACGAAGTAACAGGGTTTATAGTGAACTGGACACATACTGATTAAAAAAAGGAATCAGATTGTTAAAAGAAAGGCCAGTTTTTTCGAAGATTATAAGTTCTACAGCTAATAGTACCTGTTGTTACTAATTTTAGTTCCATATGTGAATGAGGCGATTCAGTTTCGAATAGGAATTCCTATTGGCATGCTTTCTACGCGTAGTTGATTTGAACGTGGTATAAAATGCAGAAGACTCGTTTTAAGCTTATGAACATGATATCTAGGTGCCGAATTTTGTTTAAGACCTATGAACATGATATCCAAGTGCATAATTTATTTAGGACCTATGAACATGATATCTAGGTGCAAAATTTGTTTGACCTATGAACATGATAACGAAAATTTATTTAAGACCTATGAGCATGATATCTAGGTGCGATTGAATGTACAAATTTAGATAATCCTATAAGCATGATTTCTATATGAATGTAGTAGTCCTATGATCATGATTTCTATGTGAATGATGGGTATACAGAATTCAAAGGACCTATAGGCATGATTTCTATGTGCATATGCAGAATTCAAAATTCCTATAGGCATGATATCTACCCCTTTTTGCATACATAGTTACCCGTCCCTTTTAACTAACCATCCCCAAGTGTTTATTACAAGCTATTATAGCCCGGAATAAAGTAAAATACATCAGAAAACAAATAAATAAAAGTACAACTAAGAGAGCCTGATTCAGACTTCATGTCTGAAATATGAGGTAAACCAACTCCAGGAGATCATGATCCAAAGCCTTTCTCTCATTTGAGTGTGTCAAAGTTCCCTAAGAGCCTCGAAGGGACTCCGAGAAATGCTCACACCCAAATGTATTATCAGATTGGGGACAAGTGCAGTGTGGAAAGGTCAGCCCTCAAGTGTCCAAGTTCAGAGGGAACTCAAAGGGTACCAAGGCAAGGCTCACAAGAGGGGGGCAGAACTTAAAGACTAAGAAAGTGTGCAAGTGCAGAATAGAGTGCTAAAAGGGAAAAGGAAGACGAAATCAGCTACATATAAGCACACACAAGGGAATTCAGGGGAAAAGAGCTTGTTACTTAGGCAAAGGCAGACTTTAGGCATGCCCAGCAATGTGGAGTGCTAGCACACCTATAATCCTGCCAGAACACATACTGTTAGAGGCTAGGATCCCCAGGGGATCAAGTTCAATTCATGGACAATAACTTGCATATTGCCATGCCTCTAACCATAGCTTAAACACATAGGGGGCAGGGGTTTGGGATTCATAATAGAACAGGCAGAGAGAAATCAACAAGCTAGAACGAGTGTTGAACTATACATAAGTAGTGAATAGGGATACCAAAAGCAGTAAATAAATACATTGTTGTGGTGCTGAAACTTAAATCAGGACATACGAGTTTCAATGAAGCAAATAAAGAAAAGTAGGCAGTAGGTCTTGTAAACAGGCCACAGTACAAGCAACAAGAAAGAGAACACTTTTGGAGTGTAAGTGTAAGTTTTTGAAAGACTACCAGTAAGTCTGTATTTCAATGAAAAGGTCGTGTATTTATAGTGTGAAAAACAGACAAAAATAAGGTAAGAAAACAATTAAGGAACTGGATATCAATTAAGAATCAAGACTTCCTTTAATTAAGGGATTCAGACTCAAACGGGAAAACTATTTAAGGAAAGAAATCAAATAAACATCTTGTGCAAAGTAGGCAATTAGGGGTAAATACATAGGAGTTTAATTAAGGGAAGAAGTTTGAAGTACACGGTTAAAAACAAATAAGGCAAGAGTTAACTAGTATACAGTAAATCAAGGGGTCAGGGATTTTGTAAATATTGGTCCATGAATGAACCAAGCCAGAAAGCTAAGGAGAGTTTTGACTCAAATCGAGTAACAGGGAAATCGGCAAACAAGGAAAGAAAATCAATCCAACTTATACAAAAAGGGAGTCTGAAATCAACCAAAATTGAAAGCCATTTTTAGAGGGAGGTTCAGCACATATAAAGCGCATACAAGTATTAGGCATACGCAGCTAGGTTTAGGACACAAAAGAAGAAGTGTCATGCAATTGTAAAATCAGTAAAAGAGAAATAGTATCAAATAGCACACAAGGGTCCGGCACAAAGACCTTAGAAGAGTTTTAGTAGAAAATCAGAATCGCTTAAAGAAACAGAGATTTCCAGACTCAGTTAGCAAATTCAGAAAACTCGAAGTAGGTCAAAAAGAGTTAGGTTTTCTGAAATCAAACAAGCTCAAAGATGAAGAGCAAGCAAATCACGTAGCCAAGGGTCTCAAAACTCGGATGAACCCCAAATTTAGGGTTCTTGCCATTAACCGAGTGCAGAGACGAAAGGGCAAGTGATTAAGGGAAAAGATACTAATTGAAACGGGTTCAGAGGTCTCAGAAAGGAACTGAGACCTTTAGCATGCTCTTTTAGTAGTAGGAACTCATGATAAGCATAGTAAGAGAACGACATGCGAAACCAGTAGAAGAACTAGTATAAGAAACAAGTAGGAACATGGTGAAAAAACTGAACAAGAACACAGTAGGAGAAAACAAGGTAGACGGAACGCACAAAGAACACAGTAGAAACAACTGATAAGAACATGGTAGAAGAAGAAACACACAAGAGAAAAGAAAATCAGAGAAGCACACAAGTGACAAAGAAAATCAGAGAAACATAACTCAAAAACCCTAGATCGGAAAAATAATATTTTGAAAGCATGGTTTTAAAAGAAATATCAAGAAGTCGTTTTAGAAGTTTAGGGAAAACCTGGATCTATAACAGATCTAAAGAAATCCTAAGAACCACAGAGGCTAGGGTTTCAGAGGAACCCAAACGGTGAGAAAGACTTGGATTGTTGTTGATCTAACAAGGAGGAGGCGAAGCCAGGCTCGAAACAGACATGGCTCGCCGGAGCAAGGCCGGAGATGGACATAAAACTTGAATCGAACCAGGTCTGGATGAAGCTTCTCCGTTTCAAACCATGAAACCTCAACGAACAGGTGTGTAGGAACCCTAGAGGGCCGGTGGGTGGTGAAACCGCCCTGGATTCAGGTCAGGAGGTGGCCGGAGAAGATGGATGAAACTCATCGGAGTGGAGGGGAAGGGGGAAGGTTCTAGAGAGAACCAGAGATAGAGAGATAGAGAGAGAGTCAGTTGAGTGAGGAATAAGAAGGGCCTTGGGGGTCGTTTGGTTTAATTTGGTAAGGGGAAATAGGGGCCGTTGATCTTAGAGATCAACGGCCAGGATGAGACGGGTAAGTGGGGTTCCGAGTTCGGGCATGGGTAAAGAGGGTATGGGTCGAGTTTCAATCGAAATTGGGCTTGGAAATTGGGGTCCAACTTTGGGCTACAGTTGAAAGCCAATTTGGCTATATTTTAAATAGCCCTTTTTCCCTTTTAATTTATAAAAAATAGTAAATAAATTTCTGAAAACAAATTGAAAGCACTAAATGATTTACAATATATAATTAATAATTTAAAAATATAAGATCCCCTTTATAAATATGAGACGAATTTAAACCTAAAATGGTTAATATTGCCATTATGCAATTTTATCCTTAAAAATACCAAATAAATTTGTAAAAATGTGTGAAAAATATCTTAGCTATATTTTAGTATAAACATAAGAATCCAACAAATGAATCACCAAAATGATAATTTTGGTGACAATTATTGGTTTTTCTTGATAAAATAGGGCAGTAAATTGGTTTAAACATCTTTGAAACATTAAGGAAAAATAATAAAACCTCGGGATGTACTCATATATGCCTATATAGGCTATTTTGAGGGTATGTTGCATATTTAAAAATACAGAAAAAAATTGGGTATCAACAGTGAGTATTATGTTTAATATTATAAGGTTATTTTTGTATTGTATTCATACTTTTATAATATACTAGTCTCTATAGACATGCGTTGCCACGTCGTCTATAGAATTATTGTCATTTAGTAGAAATTTTATGTAAGAAATAATAATATTTTTTTCCGTATTAATATTCAAAATAAATTTAGTTGAACTATAAAATAGAAACTAAAGTAATAGAAATCTAACTGTATAAACTTCAATTTGCTCTCATTCATCAAATTAATGCCAGAAGGCATGTGGTTGCTCCCTTGGTATAGTTCGTCGCTTGTATCCTCTCTATCTTTGTTCTCCGCTGAATACGACTAGTTAGAAAGACTTATAAAGATAGGAGTATGTCTCTTTAATTAGTTGTTTATATATTATATATAAATCCCGGAAAGACTCGTACATATAGTAAGTCTCTTGTACATTAAAAACGCATCTACTACTTACTCGAGGGGATGCTTTATGCTTTTAAAAGATATAAAACTCCATCAATTACGAAGGTATAATAAAATTTTACTACATGTAAGAACCTTTAAATTCTAAATAATTGGTTCTATGTAATTCTTTAGGCTTTGAAGTTGAATAATTTAATTTTGGTTGGTTTAGTCAAATCTTTAAGCTTTTTATTTGGCTTTTTTCCTCTCCAGACATAATGACTCAATTTTTTTCGAGTAGCAACAAAATCACACAAAAACTTAGATATTCATAGAATCTCCATAACAACAATGCACAAATTTTGATCCTATCGATTTAGAAAGAGACTCCCCTAAGAAACATATGATCCAGAATTGCCAAATAATCAAAATAGCGTAAAAACGCTAGAGGAAAAATAAATTTGCTTTTTCCTTGTAACGACCCGGCCGGTCATTTTAAGAATTAACGCCCCGATCCCCTATTAACTGCATTCCCCGTGTTTGTTTCTGCTATTGTGAGTTGCAGGGAGGATTTATTTGGAGTTTCGGAGAGTTTTGGGACACTTAGTCCCTAAATGAGAGTTTAAGTTTTAGAATTTGGATCGTAGTCGGAACAGTGTGAAGACATTCTCGGAATGGAATTCCGTTGGTTCCGTTAGCTCCGTTGGGTGATTTCGGGCTTAGGGGCGTGTTCGGATTGTGTTTTGGAGGTCCGTAGCTTAATNCAATAAATTTGTAAAAATATGTAAAAAATATCTTAGCTATATTTCAGTATAAATATGAGAATCCAATAAATGAATCACCAAAAATGATAATTTTGGAAATTATTAGTTTTTCTTGATAAAATAGGGCAGTAAATTGGTTTAAACATCTTTGAAAAATTAAGGAAAAATAATAAAACCTTGGGATGTACTCATATATTCCTATATAGGCTATTTTGAGGGTTATTTGCATATTTAACAAATACAGGGAAAAATTGGGTATCAACAGTAGCGGGGGGAGCAGCCCCTCCCGGGTTCGGAACATCAGTCGTGCGCGTCCTCACCATCTGTGACAGAGTAAAGAAGGAACTTAGTATACTGACCAGTGCATGAGAGGAAATGAATAAAGAGTAGTTTTCCTAAAACCTTATAGCCTCTCATAGATAAATACAGACGTCTCCGTACCGATCCGCAAGACTCTATTAGGTTTGCCCATGACTTGTGAGACCTACGTGAACCTAGTGCTCTGATACCATGTTGTCACGACCCATTTTCGAAAATAGATCATGATGGCGCCCAACACCATTATCGGGCAAGCCAACGCGAAAAATGTAATTTAGTTCTCAATTTTTATTTTTACCCAGTAAGTATAGAAATTCATAAAGCTCAAGTCAAATCAGAAATGAACAACAATATGCCAAAATAGTTATACAACCCCAAATTGATAGTCTACTAACGTGTGTGCCATGACCTGGTGTCACAAGTAATTAAAAAACTAGTAGAATATACAAAATAATAAAACTATCCTACTGTCTGAGATAGAATAGACAGCAAAAGTAAGAAAAGACTCCATCAAGCTGCTGAACGTCTCAGGAGGGAGCAGCTCATCGTGGAAGTCTCAAGCTATGAATCAGGGGTGCGCACCAAACTGATAGCCAGATGTACCTACCTCAGATCCTGTACAATTAAGTACAGAATTCTAGTATGAGTACGTAAACAATATGTACCTAGTAAGTATCCCGTCTAATCTCGAAGAAGTAGAGACGAAAAGTCGACTTTACACTTACTAGGGTCAAATAATATGATAAAGTGTTCTGCTAGGCAGGATAGTTACAAATAAGCAACAGCATGCAGCAAGAGGTAATAAGTCATGCCCTTAACAATTTACAGTTAACCGTACACATTTCAAGTATTTAGCAGAACAAGTCCTGCATATATATATATATATATATATATATATATATATATATATATATATATATATATATATATATATATATATATATCTGTGTGTGTGTGTGTGTGTGTGTGTCATGCGCACATTATGCCGAGGTCGACGACCCGATCCAATAGAAAAATAACTGTGCACTCCCAGAAGGTCGAATGGTGCAAACCATAGATGCATCTATTTCTACCGAGGCGATCGGCCCGATCAACAAATATCAATTTATTTCAAGAAAACACATGAATGCGCAATTATTTCCAAGTAAATTCGTACAAGTGTCCAACAAGTATATACATTCGCTTATTTCTTTTTTCAAGTCCCTAGCATATTGTAAGTGATCACATTAGCAAGAAAATATGGAGACAGTCAAATATAGCATGATACGGGCTCTAGACTACCCGGACAATTAACATAATAGTAGCTATGCACGGACTCTCATCACCTAGTGCGTACGTAGCCCCCGCATTTAATAGCAAATTACTCAATTATTATACCTATGGGGACAATTCCCTCTTACAAGGTTAGAAAGGAGACTCACCTCGCTCAAAGTGCACTTCCAATACCAAGAACGAGTCCCAAACCCTCAAGTCGGAGCCGAACGATCCCAAACTAGTTAAATGAGGTAGGAACTAATCAATATAAGCTAACAAAATCGAATTCTAACTATTTAAGAAATTTCCAAACCACTAACGCAAGTTTCCTAAAATCCGACCCCGGGCCCACGTGCCCGGATTTCGAAATTTTTCGAAGGAAGTTGTTCTCTACAACCTAAGGATTGATAATATATGATTTCTAATTCACTCCATCACAAATTTCGTGGTTTAATCTAACTTTTATTAAAACCTTAGGTTTTTGCTCTAACCCCATGATTTCACCTTCGCGTTTAATCTACCTAAGACATAATTATTAAACTAGAAATAAGTAGAACACACTTACCTCAAGATGCTAGGTGAAGTTCTTTTCTCAAAAGCTCTAAAATCGCCCAATGGAGGAGTGAAAAAGTGATAAAAATGACTTAGAACCTGTATTAAATGAACCTCACTGCCTCAGCGATTTCAGCATCTGTGGTAAGGGGACCGCATCTGCAGTCCCACATATGCGAGAAATGGACCACATCTGTGAAATGGGCCAAAAGAGCTGGGACCGCTTCTGCTGTCTCGAGGCCGCATCTGCGGAGCCGCTTCTGCGGCTTGGGAGCCGCTTCTGCGGTTCCTGGCCTAGCCTGCCCTGGGCCGCTTCTACGATGGAAGGACCGCATCTGTGGTCTCGCACCTGCGGTCTACCAACCGCGGGTGCGGTTATGACAGAAGCAGCAGCTTCAGCTCTTCCAAAAAATTTGCACTTCACTCGAGCCTCGTCCGATTGACGCTCGAGGCTCCCGGGCCCCGCTCGAACATACCGACAAGTCTGAAATTACGAGACGGACCTACTCGAACCTTCAGAACACCCGAAACAACGCTAAATCTAGCAATCACCCCCTAAAACCAAATGAATCAAACTTATGAACTTCAAGTTCTTAATTTTCCTCTAACGGGCCAAAACGCCCTTAAACTTCTTGGATTGACACCAAATTTTACGGGTAGGTCTTAAATAATATTTTGGACCTGTACCGGGATTCGGAACCAACATACGAGCCCGATATCCATGAAATAAATCATTAATCAGTTTCTTAAATCCTTAAAACTTCAAATTAACAATTTCTAATAAAAATTCATTACTCGGGCTAGGGACCTCGGAATTCGATTCCGGGCATACGCCCAGGCCCCATATTTTCCTGCGGACCCTTCAGAATCGTCAAAACACGAGTCCGGGCCAGTTTGCCCATAATGTTGACCAAAGTCAAACTTAGCCTTTTAAGAAAATCCTAAAGAGTCAAATGTACATATTTCAATCCAAACTCTTCTAAATCCGGAACCAACCATCCCCGCAGGTCGTAAATTAGTTAAAGAGAGCACGAAGAGTTTTATTTGGGGGAACAGGGTTCTAAAAGACAAACGATCGGTCGGGTCGTTACAAGCAATTTCTGCAGCCAATTCATACTCGTATTGGCTACTATCCACAATGTCAACTTGTTGCGCTTTACAAGGTTCAATTAATTTATTCGCTTGAGCCTCCAAGTTGTGAATAGTTGCCCCCTTGCCTTTGTACCCGCAGTTGTATCTCATCATATTGTTCCGTAAGGCACTTTAGCATATCCTCGATCTCGTTCAGGTCCTCATACTTGGGTTCTTTGTTCCTATTAACTTCACAAGAAAAAGAAGAACCATCAAAGTAAGGGGTTGGTGGAAGATGAGAAATATAAGCACAACCATGAAAGTGACCATCTTGACCACCACACATATCACACACATTCCACACATAAGATTGAGTTGGTGCACATAACTCGCTCTCGAGAATATTTTGATAATTTTGCCCTGCGCGGTTTCCTCCACAATATGCATAACGAGGATCAAAAGTAGAATTACCAACATCAAAACTCTCATAATTCCAAGATGCCATGTCTCTCAGATTAAAACTAAAAAAATTAAAAATAAATAAATAATCAAATACACGAAAACAAAAATAACAGTTCAAACTTGCAACCTAGAAATATGTACACCTACATCTACACCGTTAGTTCCCCGGCAACGGTGCCAAAATTTGATCACGCCCAACTATGCCTTATAAAAAGGACAAAGCGGTCGTTGCAAATGTAATCCGGTTTACAAGTCCGGAGTCGAATCCCATAGAGAACTAAGGCTTAGCTACAGTTGTTCACTATCACCCCAAGAATACAAGCTTGAACAATTCCTAAGTTATAATATTAAGATTTATATGTTTAACTAACTAACTAATAAATTAAAATTAAATTAACAGTAAAGATACTACAGGTTGGAGAAAAGATTAAGGAGGTCTAGAGTTATGATTTCCCCAATTGCCAGAATCCTTCCCGGTATATCTTTTATAATTTCGCCTAAGTATTCTCTACCAATCATGAGCGCTTTGCGTGTTGTAATTCTCTCCCGAGTATTACGAAAATTTACTAGACATACTCTCCCGAGTTGCGCTAGGTGGCTTTAATTACAGCTCACTTAGATCGCACGCAAGGTTTCGTTATCCCTAATCCGACCTTTAAACCCTTGGTTATTGATTCCTCACATACGTCGGGAGTGATGTTGTTCAAAAACTACCTAAATATGTACACTCTCCCGAGTAATACATACTAAATAGGCACAGCTAATTGAGGTCCTTTCAATCAACCACAAGAATAATATAGTTGAACAAATAGAGAAAATACTACGGCTCAATTATACAAAAACATAACAAGAATTTATCCTACAAAAGGTTCCATCGAAACCCTAGATAACAAATTAGCTATTCATAATAGTATGTAAAACTACAATACTAAAAGTCATAACCAACAATGAAAAATAGGAAGAGGAAGGAAAAACTCGTAGAAGAATTCCCCGCCTTTGCTCCTATTGTGTCTCTGCCTCCTTAGGTCGAATCTGTGTCTCAAATCTGTCCAACCTCCTCAAAATACCGTTTTTCCATGTATATATACCAAGTAGGGTCGGGCCAAAACAATTATACCTTCTCCAATGCGAAAAAGACACTTTTCCCGGGAAGGACGTGCGCGGCCGCGCTTGGACCGCGCATATCCACTTTGATTCTTCCTGACGAGCGCGGCCGCGCACTTGACGCGCTCTTTTCACCCTGTTCTTTTTGGAATTTGGAAAAACCTAAAACATAAAAGTTGTATATCTTTGAGTTATCTTTCCACCCATATATTGTGGTGCCCAAATGGAGTTCTGAGAGAAAAGTTATGTGCATTTTACTTGACAGTTCGTAATATACCCACTCGATTCGTCGTTCGTTCTTAACTATCATCCGTTAATCCCCAAACACAATCCTGGCTTAATTCCTTGCGATTTTACTCAGACTTCAAAGATCCAAATCACTTGAATTCATTCCATAACCTCTACATAGCTCGGAATCACTCCTACAAAGCATAAAACACACAATTAGTGCAAAACACTAGCGATTAAAGCGCAAACTCAATTAAGTGCAGTAAATTAGAGTGTAATAAGTGACTAAAATACGCAATTATAGCCTATCATCAACACCCCACACTTAAACCAATGCTCGTCCTCGAGCAATCAAACTACACTTTATATAGACACGACCTTTCTACACAATTCTCCTAACTCATCACACCAAGAATATTTAAATAGACTAAGCACAAAAGCGTAACATCTTCACCTCAAGGTTTAACTCACAAGTACCACGCATTATTCACAACTCACCCAATTACTCTAACGTAGAGGTCACTGACATTACCTTTCCTTCATGAATCAAGTGCCCTCACACAACAAACGAGAGTAGTTCCACACAATAAAATTTAAGAACACTTAGGAACTCAAGCTAGAAAGAATTCACTCACTCTCAGAAATAACATTCATATGCCACAAAAGATGCACCATAGGCTTGCCCGTAGTGTACTACTCTACTAGCTTATTCAGTCTAGGATCAAGTAGGACTTTATTTGGTTGTAATGTAGGCTGCGGGACGGGTAGGATACATTTGGATATAAGAGTGACTACACCTCCCTAAGCACTTTAATACATATACTTTAATATTCAAATCCCATACTTATGTCAAACCAAACTCCGCCTTCACATCAATGTATTTTACCCCATACTTCTTTAAGCACAAGCACAATTACATTAAGAGTCACCACTTATCAAGGAATTTTTTTTTCACAACAATACAACTATTTTTCCTTTTTTTTATTTTTTTATTCATTTGGCTCTTACTTTATCAAAATAGTGCACCTTTCTCCTTATTTCATTAGTTCATCTCAAAAGCCACACCAACCACCCCACACTTTAGGTGTCGATGTCTTGGATCACAATCAGTTTTTCCTGGATCATCCTTTCCATTTCTCTTTTCAAATCCCGACATCTTTCAACGCTGTGCCCCTGGGCATTGGAATGGTATTCATACCTTTTGGAAGGGTCAAAGCTTCTTGCACATGGGTCCACATAATTTGGAGGAATAGGCGCAATCATGTCATAATGCTTTAATTTCTCAAACAAGCTTGCATAGAATTCTCCTATTGGTGTAAAATTATGTTTCAACCTTTGTTCCCCTCTATACCCCTGGCTTGGATGTGGGTTATAGGGCACTTGAAAAAAATTTGGAGTCTGTTGGTTTATCGGTGCTGGTGCTCGCCTTTTGGGGTGTCTTGGTGGCTGGACAACATACTGAGGTGGAGCAATAGAGTATTGTGGGTTCAGAGATGGATAGTAGTGCTCAGGGGAATCACCGAAAACCAGACGAGGCTGCTCATACTTTCAAGATGTTCTCCTAGGACCTATTCTCGACCCTAATATCATCATGATTTCTTTGTCCTTCTTGTTCGTGTCACTAAAATTGCCAGATTCAAACTGGACAGCATGAGTTGCTGCTTTAAGTATTGCTTGACTTATAATTCTGCCTGTCTTAAGGCCATTCTCAACCATTTTCCCAATTTTGATTGCTTCTGAGAAGGATTTGCCCACTGCGGACACCATGTTTTTAAAATAATCTAGCTCTTGAGCCTGAAGGAAGACAGTGAATCAACTCGGGTTCATTCATGGGTGGCTTAACTCTAGCTGCTTGCTCCCTCCATATAATGGCATATTCCTTAAAACTTTCAGTTGGTTTCTTCTTCAGGTTTGAAAGAGAATTGCGTTCTGGGGCGATGTCGATGTTGTATTGGAATTGTCTGACAAAGGCCCGGGCCATGTCATCCCAGACATGCCAGTGAGAGGTTTCTTGATCAATAAATTATTCTGAGGCTACCTCCGTAAGGATTTCCCCAAAATAAGCCATTAGTAATTCTTCATTTCCTACCACACCTCTTAACTGATTGCAATACCTTTTCAAGTGGCCCATGGGGTCGCCGTGTCCATCATACTTTTCAAATTTGGGGGTCTTGAAACCAAGTGGCAAACGAACATCAGGGAACATACATAGATCCTTGAAGGCAATACTCTTTTGACCTGCCAACCCTTGGATGTTTTTCAGTTGTTGTTCTAAGATTTTTTTTTGGATCATTTCTCCATGTACCAACTTTTGGGCAAGCTTCTCAATCTTTGCAAGAAGATCAAATATGTATGAGTGGTACTGTTCTTGCTGGGTAGCAAATTGTGACTCATGACTTTTCTTCTGCACCACTGTCGGCTGTGGGAAGGTAAAGACAGGCATAATAGTAGTGGTTGTCTGATTGGTTGTCAGTGGCACACTTTGGGAGCACGCAACAGAAGTTCCAGCAATAGTCATACAGTTGCTATAAAGACTTAACTCAGGTGGATAGGATTGATCAGTCAATGGGGCCGGAGTAGTAGTAGTCGAGATGGATGTTGTAACGACCTGACTGGTCGTTTTGTATTTACAAATCCTGTTCCCCTAAATAAGACTTCCTGTACTTTCTTTTACTGATTTATGACTTGCAGGAATGGTTGGTTCGGGATTTGGAAGAGTTTGGGTTGAAATCGGGACATTTGGTTCCTTAAGGTTGGCTTAAAAGGCCAAGTTTGACTTCGGTCAACGTTTTGAGTAAATAACCTTGGAATCCAGATTTGAATATTTCAACAGGTTCATATGATTATTTCGGACTTGGGCGTACATCCGGATCGAGTTTTGGGTGACCCGAGAGCGTTTTGGTGCCTAATTGTGAAAGTTGATTCCTTAAGGATTTTGAAGTTCTTAAATATTTGGTTTGGAGCGGGTTTTTGTGTTATCGAGGTCCGAACGGAGTTCCGAGACCGGGAATAGTTCCGTATTACCATTTATGACTTGCACGCAAAATTTGGTGTCAATCCGAGTAGTATAAGTATGTTTCGTTGCGTTGGAAGCAATTCGAAGAACTTGAAGTTCATAAGTTTGATTCAATTGGTTTTAGTGGGTGATTCTTAGATTTAGCGTTATTTTGGACGTTCCGAGGGTTGGAGCGAGTCCTTTTCATGATTTCAATCTTGTCGGTATGTTCGGGCGGGGCACGGGAGCCCCGAGCGTCAATCGGACGAGGCTCGAGTGAAGTTGGAAAAATTGGAAAGGAGCTGAAGCTCCAGTATTTGTCATAACCGCACCTGCGGTTGGTCAGCCGCAGGTGCGAGACCGCAGGTGCAGTCAACCAATCGCAGATGCGGCCAAGGGGGAGGAGCCCAGGAATCGCAGATGCGGAACCTTCTCTGCAGAAACGGCTCCGCAGGAGCGGCCCAAAGACCGCAGAGGCGGTCCCAACCTGCCTAGCCCATTTCCGCTGATGCGGACCCCCTCTCGCAGAAGCGAGACCGCAGATGCGGTCCCCTAACCGCTGGTGCGGAAATCGCTGAAGGCAGTGCCTTCATTTAATACGGGAATGTGTTATTTTTGACACATTTCCAACATTATTTGGGCGATTTGGGAGCTTCCAAAGAGAGAAATTCCACCTAGCATCTTGAGGTAAGTTCATCCTACTTATTTTGAGTTTAATACTTGAGTCTTGGGTAGATTAACACACAAAGATTAGGGAAAAATCATGGGGTTAAAGCAAAACCTAGGGTTTTGACAAAAATTAGATTTAACCACGAAATTTGTTATGGAATGAAGTAGAAATCATATATTATTGATCCTTAGGTTATAGAGAACAACTTTCTTCAAAAAATTTTTGAATCCGGGCACGTGTTACTGGGGTCGGATTTTAGGAAACTTGTGATTAGGGTTGGGAAATTTCTTTAGTAGTTAAAAGGCAAACTTTTGAGCTTGTATTGACTAGTTCCTATCCTGTTGAATTAGTTTTGGATCGTTCGGCTCCAAATTGAGGGTTTGGGCATGTTCTTGATATTGGGAGTACGCTTTGGAGCGAGGTGAATCTCCTTTCTAACCTTGCAAGAGGCAATTGTCCCCATAGGTGAGTTAATTAATCATGTGTTGCTAATTGTGGGGGCTACGTACGCACGAGGTGATGAGAGTCCGTGCGTAGCTACTATTATGTTAATTGTCCGGGTAGATTAGGACCCGTATCATGCTATATTTGCAATTGTCTATATCCTTTCATGTTAATGAGATCACTTAGGACATGTTAGGGGTTGGAAATAAATGTATAAGAACATATGCACTTACTTGACATCTTGTATGAATTTATTTGACTATGAATGCGCCTTATGTGCCTTCTTGATGATAATTGATATTTGTGGATCAGGCCGATTTCCTGTAGAAATAGATGCATGTATGGTTCGCGCCATTCGACCCTCTGCCAGTGCACATTTCCTTTTATGTTGGACCGGGCCGTACGACCTCGGCATAATGTGCGCATGACATCTATGTGAAATCTTATTCATGACTTACTCTGATAAATGCCTTGAATTTAAATCATATAAGACATGACTGGAATTGATATATATTGATCTCTGTAAACTCTGAGCTTGTTATTTTGCCTATATTACCCATGCTTAGTGAAATCTTAAATCATTATTGGTATTGACCTTAGTAAGTTTCATGTCGACCCCTCGTCACTACTTCTTCGAGGTTAGACTTGATACTTACTGGCTACATGTTGTTTATGTACTCATACTACGCTTCTGTACTTAATTGTACAGGATTTGAGGCAGTTACATCTGGCTATCAGTCTGGTGCGCATTCTTGATCGAGTCCCGAGATTCCACGGTGAGCTGCCCTTCTCCTACCCCGTTCAGCAGCGTGATGGAGTCTCTCTGTACTTTTGGCTGTCTATTCTAGTTCAGACAATAGGATAGATTTATTCTTTTGTGTATTCTACTAGATGCCCATATACTTGTGACGCCAGGTCTTGCCACACACATTAGTAGACATTTCTTTTGGTTTGTATAATTATTATCGTGCATTGCTGCTTACCACTTATTTATCATTCAAATGAGCAAATTGTCGGAACTGTTTTGGCAAAGTAAAATGAGAATTCACTAATATGTAGAGTTGGCTTGCCTGACAACGGTGTTGGGCGCCATCACGACCTGTAATGAAATTGGGTTGTGACAAATGTGAACTCTGGGAAACCATGAATAGAAAAGGGCGTTCTTTGGACATTGGCCCATGCTTGACACATTTCAGCCATTTGGTGTTTTAGTATTCTATTTTGTCAACCACAGTAGACGCTTGTCGAACCTTCTGACCTTGAGTCTCTGGAGCACTTGTAACGGCTTCGATGTTCATTGGCCTTTTTACTTTGGATCTTGTGTTGCCATCTTACCACAAACCGATCATCTCAAGCTTTCTTCACCATTGAAAACAAAGAACACGTTAGAATGGACCTAGTCGATCCTTATTATTATCAACATCATTTTTTTAAATGGTCGATCGAACCTGATGTGGATTGCCCATGTACCATGTGGGAACATGAATTAGATCTGGCGTAGTTCGGGAAGATCAGGAATAAAGAAAATAAACTAACTTTTTTATTTATTTATAAAAATCAGACAATAAAGCTCCTAACAATTTTTTTTGGAAATTTGATATATATTTTTAAATTTCCGAAAGAAATACTTATAAAGAAGAAAGAAAATATTTATGGATTTCGATATATCTTTTTTTAGGATTTTAGAAAAGAAAGTCTTCTAATGAAGAAAGAATTATTTTTTTTAATTTCATTTTTTTTTTGGAATTTCGAAAGAAAAACTTCTAAAGAAGAAATGAAATATTTTTGGATTTTTTGAAATTTTATTTTGAATTTATGAAAGATAGACTTCTAAAGAAAAAAAAAATTGAATCTTTAATTTTCTTCTCCACTTTCAAAAGAAAAACCTCTGAAGAAGAATGAAAATATTTTTGGATTTTGAGAAGAAAATATTTTTAAAATTTTTTATAAATTGGGGTCTCAAAGAAAGACTTTTCTAAAGAAGGAAGTTAATGAAATTTTTTTTGGTTTTTTTTTTAAAATCGTGCGCTGGAACCGATGAGGTTTGCCTACGTATCTCACATCCGGTGGAAATCAGACCCGCATAGTTCGGTCAATTTTGTCACAACAAGAAAACATACTTTTTGAAGATATTGACTCATTTCTAAATGACTTTCTTTTTTTTTTCTCTTCAATATTTTGGCAGAGTTTTAGGATTTTTCAAATCCAGGTTTTTCATACCCAGGTAGTTTTTCTCCCTCCTACCTCACTCTTGGTTTTTTTGTTGATTTTCTTTCCCTATTCTAGAAGCCAATCAACATGCAAGCCGAAACAAACAAATGCATAAATAGCATGTAGGATGCATAAGGATGGTCTTTTATTTTGGGTACACCTGTCCTAGACGGACCCAACCCCTGTGTTGAGTCCACAAAGTCAAATGCACGCGATGCAAACAAACGTTCCTACTAGGGATCCGGCATGAGGCTATGTTATTCTAGGCTTAAAATTCTGGGGGAGTGTTTTAGACTTGGCTTACCCGAGCGGACAGCTCGAGCCGAGGTGGGGACAACGTACTAGGAGCACGAAAGTCTACCCGGCCTAGTTACTGATCCAGCCTCGTTCTATTTGGTATGACCTCTAACATTGGGCCACGCGTACGTGTGCACCATAAATTCAGAAGACTTAGAAGATAGGCGCAAGTAGACAGTTTATACAGTGCAAATAATATCAAAGCGATAAATGAGCGGCAATTAGCACACTAGGCCCACAAATACAGTAATATTATACAATCAATAAAGCCAAGTATAGATTGCATTACAAGCTCGAATTCTGAACCCTGAAGCAGAAGTTATGGGTTCGACTCCTCAGCAGAGTCGCCGGAGCTGTCACACCTCCTTTTTCCGAGGAATAGGGAGTTTTTCCAATTAAAGTGACATTATTCGGAATGAGATTATTTATTTAATTAGAGTCGCCACTTGGAATATTTATTATGGTGCCCCAAGTCACGATTTATGGACTACGAACATAGAAGACTAGGTAAGAAATTCTGTTAACCCGGGAGAAGGTGTTAGGCACTCCTGAGTTCCGTGATTTTAGCACGGTCACTTAACAATTTATACATGGCTTCACTAGTTCCGGATATTTTATGTTCTAGGGAAATTTATGCACTTTTGTGTTATTTTAATTTCTTGATTTATTCATAATTATGGAATTATCTCGAAACGAGTCACGCATACGTGTACTCATTTTATTTGATGTGTGAAAGTCATGTCACGCGTACGTGTAAACAACTTGTCATGACCTAACTTTCCATCCGTTTGTCTATCGTGATGGCACCTAGTCTTAGGGACTAGGTAAGCCTATCTCATGGTGAAATACCATAATAATAAATGAAATTTAACAGTCTTGAAACAGAAATCTCAACAAAATTTATAATTCCCAAAACCCGGTAGTACAAGTCATAAGCTCTACAGAGTTTTGCTACAACTTCTAAACACAACCGTATGAAATAAGTACAACAGTGTGAAAATAAAATAGGAAGGTGACTCCGAAGCTTGCGAACGCAGCAGCAGGACTACCTTGAGTCTCCTCGGCAAGAATCCGCACAGCTACTAGCAAACAATACCTGGATCTGCACAAAACAATGTGCAGAAGTGTAGTATGAGCACACCACAGAAGACCGAGTAAGGAATATTTATTATAGTCCTAGTCACCGGTTTATGGCCTGCGAACACAGAAGACCGAGTAAGGAATTCTTTTAACCCGGGAGAAGGTATTAGGTACTCCCGAGTTCCGTGATTTTAGCACAGTCACTTAACAATTTATACTTGGCTTTACTAGTTTCGGATATTTTATGTTCTAGGGAAATTTATGTACTTTTGCGTTGAACCGCTTTTAATTGCTTATTTATTCGTAATTATGGAATTATCTCGAAACGAGTCACGCGTACGTGTTCTCATTTTATTTGGTGTATCAAAGTCATGTCATACGTACATGTAAGCAACTAATAACACTTTATTTTCATGAAAATTATTTCGCCCAAAGTTGCGCGGACGAATACCTTGATTTTAACTTTTGAAAATCGTAATCATGTCACGCAGACGTATACACAATCACGATAATTCTATTGTATGTAATTCTTTTTTTTCTAGTTTTGAATTATTGTAAGGCCACGAATTATGAAATTATTGTGAAAAAAAAGGCATGATGTACTCTAATTTTCATGATACTAAGTATTAAAAGGTTATTGACATTTTAAGGTTGGCTTATTTAAAGTTATGCCTCAAGTGTATGCCTACGTCTTTACTAATGTCCATATCCTTGTTAATAAATATTGAATATATTTTCTAAACTTTAGTATTTGCATATCAACTATATATAGAAAAACTGACAAAACTAATCTAAGAAAAATTTATTCCATTCAAATAAGAAAACAAGAAAAACCAAAATAATTAATTAAGAATTTCAACAAACAAATATCACGTGAAAATAAAGGAAAACAAATTGTCACCTAACCTACTTCGTATTGATTTATCCATTCTTAATATATGAACATCTATCAAGCTAAATTCCAAACAAAGTAAATCTACCAAGCATATTTAAATATTATAAAGAAATAATTAGAGCACAATATTTATTGTTGAATAAGAAAAAGGCAAGAAAACTGAACCTTTCATTAAACATATCTTTTTTAATATTGAATTATAGGACATTAGTACATAGACCCACCAACATCAACTCCGCGACAAAACAACCGCAAACGCAACAGGAAACCGCGAACAAGAAAGCTTGACGAACCTCAACGATGCCTCGATTACGATCTCAGGCACTGTAATTGATGACCTCAATTTGCCGAAAAAGTCGACCTCGGCAGTAAAGAAAAATTGGAAAAGAATGAGTTGTTGGGTTGGGTTTTTGGCTCGATTTTGTTGCGTTCCTTGGACTGGTTTTGACTGGTTTTCAGCGGTGCTTTTAGTGTTGACTTTGAGATTATTTTGGTGGTACTTTGGGGACAGTTTTTTTTAGTATTTTTGGGGCTTTTTTAGGGTCTATTTTGGAGGCTGATTTTTGGGAATTTTTGCAGCTAAAAAGCTGCTGGATTTTGCTCGAGTTTAGAGGGGTTGTTTGGTGGTTGTATCAAGCTGGGTTTAAAATAGTTTTCATGGAGATTTGGGGCTGTTTTGGGTGGATTTGGTGAGGTTTTGGAGCTGGTTAGCAGGTGTTTCACGCTGGTCTTAAGGTGGTGTTAATGGCTAAAATTGAGCACATTTTTAGCTGCTATTTCAAAGGAAAAAGAAGCTGTATTTTGATGGAGAAAAAGGGACAAGAGAAGAGGTTTATGGGTAGGAGAGCTATGAAGCTTAAGGAGCTACTTTAATGGTTGATTATTCAGCATTTTTTATGGAGCTTGAAACGCAGAATCAAAAATGCTTTTTTTCTCTTTTTCTCTCTGTTTTCCATTCTTTTGTATGAGGAAGAAATGGATCCTTCTGTATTGAGTGAAAGATGCCAAAATAGGAAATATCCTGTGAAGTGTGTGTGTGATGGTGCAATGTAAATTGCCAAGAAAAGTGACTGAGTGGGAGTTAGTTGCTAGAGATAAAATGTAATCATTAGCATTTGACAATTCTTCACTTGCTCTCCTTTTTTCTTTTTTCTTTTTTCTTTTTTCTTATTTTTTTAATGATAATCCAAAATTAAAAATACTACATTAATATTTTAAATTATATATGTATGTATAAACTATTAAGATAATTCATAAAGGAAAACATCTTTTTTTGTAAATTTTCTTTTCTTTTGCATATGAAATACATCTTATATCTAAAGTGCAATTCTTTTTGTAGTTTTAATTTTATCAAATAAACCTACTAAAAAGTGAAACAAAGGCTAAAATATTAAGATTAAACTTAACAACTATTTAAATAGCAAAAAGTGGTGAAAGTTCCAAATAAGGTAACAAATTAGGTGCTCACAGCATGCCCCTCTTTGCTTAAAACATGAATAGTTTTCAGGCAAAGATAAGGTGAGCCGTGTGACTAATTTTTGGGCCAAATCATTATTCAAAAAGGGAAAATAAACAAAAGAAAGGTACAACCAAGTCCTGATTTTGGACAGCCTGTATATTTTGGGTTATAAGGGAATCAGGTCGCGTGTAGTTCATGGGAGTAATGGATGAGTTGTAGAGTCTAGTGAGGTTCCATCGAGGCTTCGGTCCGTGGTCCTTTTATTACATCAAAATCAAAATCAAAAGAAACTAAACAAGCCTATCAACTATGAGTTACAAGATTCCTATCTATAAGTCTTCTGAAACTTGATCTTGAGTCTTGACTGGCTCTTCACGCAGACTCTGATCTGAACCTTGATGCTTGCTAGCTGTAGGTGTTAGTTCATTCTTCTAAGGCTTCTTCTGATCAAAACGAGAAATGTGATGCCCGTGGCTTAAGTCATGTTTTGAATAGTTCACATCTTTTCTGTCCGCTTTCGTATTTTGGATTTACTTCTTTTCTTTATTTTGGGTCGAGACTTTTTCTCTTGGTTATCTCGAACCTGTGCCTCGAGGTAAAACTTGCTCACACACCAAAACAAACAAACGAATGTAATTTTTCTGCCCCAATTTTTACTAGGAAAATTTCGTGAGTTATTTGTAACAAAACTCTATACTACCTCATTCCTGAAAGCAATAAAAGGTCGGGAATGGTTTACCCGGAGAGAATTTGAGTTAGCAATGATATCGGGCTGTGGTGTACCCTGCATTTAAGATCAAATCAACTAGGGAGTGGAGTCTCTATGTCGAAAAAGATGATTAGGGAGTAGAGACCCTATGTCTAAAATAACATCAACTAGGAAGTGAAGACCCTATGTTGGAAAAGAAGACTAGGGAGTAGAGAACCTATGTCTAAAATAACATCAACTAGGGAGTGGAGACCCTATGCTGGAAAAACGACTAGGGAGTGGAGACCCTATGTCTAAAATAAAATCAACTAGGGAGTGGAGACTCTGTGTTGGAAAAGAGTCTAGGGAGTGGAGACCCTATGTCTAAAATAAAATCATCGAGGGAGTAGAGAGACTTGTGTTGGAAAAGCAGACTAGGGAGTGGAGACCCTATGTTGGAAAAGAAGACTAGGGAGTGGAGACCTAATGTTTGAAAAGAAGACTAGGGAGTGGAGACCCTATGTCTAAAATAAAATTAATTAGGGAGTAGATACCCTAGGTTGGAAAAGGAGACTAGGGAATTACGTACCCTATGCTAAAATGAACCAAGAACGATTTTTTTTTCTTTTTTCTTTTTTCAGAAAAACATTTTTAAATAAATTACCCCAACGCTTTTTCTGAGGGCATGAACAAATGACCTTTTTTTAAATCCAGACTTCTTTTCTTTTTTTAAAAAAAATTATCCTAGGAGAAAATTCATCAGACTATCATTTTTTATCTGAGGAGAAAGGTTCATCGAACTAAAACTTCTATCTTAGGAGAAACGTTCATCAGACTAAGACTTCTATCCTAGGAGAAAATTTATCAGACTAGGGCACTTTATTTTAGGAGAAAGATTCATTAGACTAAGATTTCTCATCCTAAGAGAAAATTCATCAGACTAGGGCTTCTTATCTTAGGAGAGATTCATCAGACTAAGACTTTTATCATAGGAGAAAGTTCATCAGACTAGGTTGTTTATCTTAGGAGAAAGATTCATCAGATTAGGGCTTCTTATCTTAGGAGAAAGATTCATCAGACTAAGACTTTTATCCTATGTGAAAGTTCATCAGACTAGGTTGTTTATCTTAGGAGAAAGATTCATGGACTAAGGCTTCGTATCTTATGAGAAAGATCTATCAGACTAAGACTTTTATCCTAGGAGAAAGTTCATCAGACTAGGTTGTTTATCTTAGGAGAAAGATTCATCAGACTAGGATTTCTATCCAAGGAGAAAATTCGCAGACTGAGTTTTCTTAACTTAGGAGAAAGATTCATCAGACTAAGACGTTTATCGGAAGGAAAGATCCATCAGACTAGGATGCATTACCCTAGGAGGAAAATGTGAAGAGAAATGACATAATTTTTTGCATATTAGAAAGACAAATAAAGGCAAAGATTTGATAAACTTCCCTTGTCAGCTCTTCTCTTCTCTTTTCTTTTCTCTCTTTTTTTTTTTACTTTTCATTTTTCATTTTTTATCTTCCTCTTTTTTTTGAACCACTTTCCTTGCACTGCTTTGTTCCTATTTCAAACAAAGAAAATTTTGAGTTTTAAAAGTGGTGGTCGGTTTGTGGCCTTGATGTCTTTGGCAGCTTGGCTTTATGCCCATTCGCTTTCAGAAGACCAATTGTATTCGTTGTAAGCTACCCTGTTGGAGACTCTATTTTTGCTCTCAAGGAATCTTTTTTTTTCTTTTCAACTCTGATTGGTTTGCACCTAATACTATTTTTGTTTGTGGCTCAATCAGCCTTATCCCAAAAGAAAATCTTTGCTTAGGTGACCTTTTCTGATATCTTGGATGGCTTTTTGCTTTTTGAACAATTTGTCTGAGACAAATAGGCTGACAGGAGCATCTTTTGGAGGGAAACCTTCGTATTGTATGAATCCTCAAGACATGTTGACCGTAACAAGTGAGTGCATGTTGCTCCTTGAACGTTCTAGCCAGAATTTACTTTGCGTAACTAAAAAGCCGGTAGCAAATTTTGAAATCTTTTCTTGTTCGTTTTGATGAAGAATGACTCAAAGCAAAACACATATTGATGCAAAGAAACAATATTAACAAGAAATGACCATGTCGGGAAGGATAGAAGGAAGAGTTTTTTTTTCAATAACTAGCCTTAATGATCATGACATGCATTTTGGACTCAACGGCCTGATATATCAAACTGATCTAATCTTTCCTTTTACCATTTCTATGGCCTTTGAAGTCGAGCTTGTTTGTGCCAATTTTTGCATCAACTTCACGACTTACTTTCGACTAGTGGTGCCCCGAGGGATTTTTACCAACAAGTCTCTCTCATTTATTTATCTCTACTTACCGTCGCCTTACATTGCCCGTAAAGGTTTTCACTAGTAAGACTCTCTCATTTTTTCTTTTTCTTCCCACCTTACCCCCCCCCCCGTCCCCTCTTTTTGTGAGCAACTTGATAGTGTTATATGTCGTGTGACAATTGTTGCTCATTGCATGCTTCTCTTGGAATTTTGAAGACTTATTGGGAGGCCTTTATTTGGAAGGCTTTTGGATATAGTTAGAAAGAAATGGCGGCATGAAGGCTCAACATTGACTCAATATGATAGAGGTTGTATACTTACAACTCTTGGAATCGACTCTTTCAAAATTAAAACAAACGCATGCCCTAATTTTAGATGTAGAACTTTGTTTTTGGAATTTTTTTTCTTTTTTTCTCTTATTTGGTTGGACCGAACCGTGTAAGGCTGCCTATGTATCCTTTTTTAAAGGAACCAGGTCAAACGTAGTTCAAACATCTTATCTAACTATTTTTTTTCACATTTTTTCTTCTTTTTAATCCTTTTCTTCTTTGTTTTTTCTATTTTTTTAAAAAAAAGTTGCCCCAGCTTTTATTTTCTGGGGGCATGGATGCCACGACCCCAAACCCGGTCGTGATGGCGCCCAAAAATATTGCTAGGCAAGCCAGACCACAATCGTTCCCAAATTAACCGTAAACCTCAAACCGACAATCTAAAGAGATTATAATAGTTTTAGATTAATAATCCAATATTTATAATGGAATAATACTGAGAAAAATACGAAGTCTGATAAAACGCTCCCAAAGACCTGGGGTCACGAGTCTAGAGCCTCTAAAACAATCTGAATAACAATATCTGAACGAAAATACTCAAATCTAGAAATGTATATATAAATAAAACTGAAATAGGAAGAGTAGTCAGGTCCTGCGAACGTCAAGCAGCTACCTCAACAACTCTAATAAGCTCAGTGAAACAAAGACTGCTCAGCTAAGCCTCCGGTGATCCTGAATCTGCACACAAGGTGCAGGGAGTAGGGGTGAGTACTACCGACTCAGTGAGTAATAAGCATATAAAATGTCTGAAGATAAGAAATTCACGAAATGCCACAAAGCAAAGCTAAAACTAACAGTCCAACACCTAACTACGAACTAATAGCAAAACAACTTCAAATATATCAGTAAAGTATAATGTAAAGATGCAATGCAATGCACATGACCGCTACGGCGCATAGCCCGATCCATTTAACGTCGACGGCGCTCACTGGGGTTGTGTACAGACTCCGGAGGAGCTCCTTCAGCCCAAGCGCAATATAATCATACGATTCGCTGCGGCGTGCATCCCGATCCATACTCAGTCCACAATATGCATATGAGTCACGTAACAGATTCAATTAATTTCCCAATTTTTAATTTATTAAGAAGAATATACTTTAGATATTTAACTTCAGGAAAAGTGACTTAGCGTTTCATAATAGTGATTAAACACAGGACTGAGATCAATGATTATACAAAGCATGCTATCACAATGACAATCATCCTCTAAGGATGCTACAGATCGCCACAAGGCCCCAAACACGGCAATAAGCCCAGATATATTCAATACAGGGTGCGTATCAGTCGCCAATATAGAAATATTCTTGTTCAGGATGGACTAAGTCTCAATTCCCAGTCATAACCAATCCCGCACCTGCTATAGGGTGCGAGTCACGCCCTACCATAGCGTCACAATGTGATAAGCCGGGGTTTCAAACCCTCAGGCCATCATATACACCAACTACTCACCTCTATCCGGCCGTAGAATGGTCCGCAATGCCTTTTCCTTTCGTATCAACCTCCTCGCGCGTCGAATCTAGTCAAAATCACAACGAATACATAAATATGGGTTAAAGAAACATAACCCAATCAAGAATACTCGAAAAGTACTAAAATTCACGAAGTTGGTAAAACCCGAGCCCCGGGACCACTTCTCGAAAAATTCCGAAAATCACACCAACGGATTCCTCGTCTCGCCACGAGTCCGTGCATATAAAGTTTACCAAAATCGGAGCTCGTTTGACCCTCCAAATTCCATTTTTACATCACAGCTTTCCAAGCCCTAGCTTGACCCGTTTTTGATGAATTTTCTACAATTTACATGTAATTTATACCATAGATTCGAATATTTAGGCCAAGGAACTTACCTCCAAGTGATTCTCAGTCAAAACCCTCGAATTTCCTTGTTCAAAGCTCTTAAGAACGTCAACAATGGAGGAAAATATGAAAGGGTCGCGGATGAAATATTATTTTAAAACCCTTCTGTCGCCCAGTCCAGTTTTCGCTTCTGCGGTCCCGCTTTCGCTTATGCGGGACCGCTTCTGCGGTCACATTTCCGCTTTTGCTATCTTCACTTAGAAACCCGGACTTTGCTTATGCGACGCGAAGTCCGCTTCTGCGGCATCCCCCAAAACCGCTTCTGCGGTACAGTGTCCGCTTATGCGGACCCACTGGTGCGAGCCACCTTCCGCTTCTGCGGAATTTCCCTAGCCGGCCAACGACCGCTTCTGCGACCAAGTACCCTCTTCTGCGGTACCGCTTCTGCGGTCCATTTCCGCAGAAGCGGAAACATCAGATGACAGCAAAAATCTGACCTGCAATACACCTCAAAACTCTCGTTTAACCATCCAAATTCACCCCGAGGCCCTCGGGACCTCAACCAAATGCACAGATATGTTCTATTACTTCATTCGAACTTGCTCGTAACATAAAAACACCATCATAAATACCAAAATCATCGAATTGCCACGGATTCAAGCCTAAGTTAAACTAAAACTTCCGAAACTTGCATTTGATCTAAAACCCGACCTAAACTTTGCACGCATATCCAAAATCACCTAACGGAGCTACTGCAACTGTCGGAATTCCATTCCGACCCTCGGATCAAAATCTCACCTACCATCCGAAATTCGCCAAAATCCAACCTTAGCCAATTCAAGCCTAATTCTACACCGGACCTCCAAATTCAATTCCGATTGCGCTCCTAAGTCACAAATCATCCCCCGAAACTAGTCGAATCATCGGAAATCCATTCCGAGCCTTCTAACTCATAAGTCAACATTCGATTGACTTTTCCAAACTAACATTCTCATAAAGAGACTTATTGTCTCATTTCTAACCGAACTCTATCCTAATTACTTCAAACTCTCCAAACACATATAATGAAACACATAGAAGCATAAAACAGGGAAAACAGGACGGTAACTCCCGTAACGACGGGTCGGGTCGTTACATCCTCCCCAACTTAAACAAACGCTCGTCCTCGAGCGGGTCAAGAAACATACCTGGAGTCTCAAACAAGTGAGGATATCTGCTCCGCATCTCCTGCTCGGTCTCCCAAGTGGCTTCCTCCACGGGCCGACCTCTCCACTGCACCTTCACCGAAGCTATGTCCTTAGATCTCAACTTTCGAACCTGACGACCCAAAATAGCCACCGGCTCCACATCGTAGGTCAAGTCCTCATCCAACTGGATCGTGCTGAAGTCTAATACATGAGATGGGTCCCCAACATACTTCCGGAGCATAGAAACATGGAACACCGGATGAACTTCCGACAAGCTAGGTGGCAAAGCAAGCATATAGGCCACCTCCCCAATCCTCCTAAGTATCTCAAAAGGTCCAATGAACCTTGGACTCAGCTTTCCTTTCTTTCCAAACCTCATAACGCCTTTCATAGGCGAAACCTTCAACAAGACCTTCTCACCCACCATATAAGATACATCTCGAACCTTCCGGTCCGCATAATTCTTCTGACGCGACTGAGCTGTACAAAGTCTCTCCTGGATCACCTTTACCTCCTCTAAGGCATCCTGCACTAACTCTATCCCCAATAATCTAGCCTCGCTGGACTCAAACCAACCAACCGGAGATCTACACCATCTCCAATATAAGGCTTCATACGGCGCCATCTGAATGCTGGATTGATAGCTGTTGTTAAAAGCAAACTCTGCAAGTGGCAAGAATTCAGCCCAAGAACCTCCAAAATCAATGACACAGGCACGCAACATGTCCTCCAATATCTGGATAGTACGCTCGGACTGTCCGTCCGTCTGAGGATGGAATGTTGTGCTCAACTCTACCTGTGAACCCAACTCTCGCTGAAATGTTTTCCAGAACTGAGAAGTAAATTGGGTACCTCTATCTGATATAATAGAAACTGGGACCTCATGCAACCGCACAATCTCTCGGATGAAAATCTCTGCTAACCGCTCCGAAGAATAGGTGGTGCATACAGGAATGAAGTGTGCGGACTTGGTCAGCCTATCCACAATCACCCAAATCGAATCAAACTTCTTCGAGGTACGAGGAAGACCACTCACAAAATCCATAGTAATATTCTCCCATTTCCACTCCGGAATATCCATCCGCTGGAGTACACCGCCGGGTCTCTGGTGTTCATATTTGACCTGCTGACAGTTGAGACATCGAGCTACATAATTCACAATATCCTTTTTCATCCTTCTCCACCAGTAATGATGTCTCAAATCCTGGTACATCTTCGCGGCACCCGGATGAATCGAATACCGCGAGCTGTGGGCCTCCTCCAATATCAACTCCCGGAGCCCATCCACATTGGGCACGCAAATCCGGCCCTGCATCCGCAACACACCATCATCTCCAATAGTCACATCTCTGGCATCATCATGTTGGACCCTGTCCTTCAGGACAAGCAAATGCGGGTCATCATACTGGCGCTCTCTGATGCGATCGTACAAAGAGGATTGGGAAACCATACAAGCCAACACCCGACTGGGCTCGGAAATATCTAACCTCACCATCTGATTGGCCAAAGCCTGAACATCAAGTGCAAGGGGCCTCTCCCCAACTGGAATATACGGCAAACTACCCATACTAATGGACTTCCGGCTTAAAGCATCGGCCACTACATTGGCCTTCCCGGGATGATACAGGATGGTAATATCATAATCCTTGAGTAACTCAAGCCATCTCCGCTGCCTCAAATTAAGATCCTTCTGCTTAAACAAGTGCTGAAGACTGCGATGGTCCGTATATACCTCACAAGATACNATTTGAGTGTTGATTCTTCCATAAAATGGTGTTTTCTAGTCAAGAGACTTACCTCAAATCAATACCCGTTGAAATCCCCGTCCAAATCGATCAAAAAGGTCTCAAGGCGGTGTAAAAATGGTGGAAAAATGATGGGTTTCGCGACTGAAATGACCCTTAAAACTATTCTGTCCGCCCAGTCTTTCCTCTATGCGATCGCAACACTACTAATGCGATCGCATATCACAATCTCAAACCTCCCAAAAATTCCTTCTACGCGATCGCAGAGCACTCCTTTCCTCTTCTACGCGATCGCACACCTAGCCACGCGACCGCACTGACCAAACTCCCAGACCTATGCGATCGCAGAGCCCTTTACGCAATCGCATAGTGCAAAACTCTGAGCTCCCTCCAATTCTTCTATGCGATCGCAGCCCTGTGCTCGCGATCGCGAAGAGCTTATTTGCTCTGCAAATTTCTGCTGCTTTTTTCAACATCAAAAATCCCCGTTAGCCATCCGAAATCACCCCGAGGCCCTCGGGACCTCAACCAAAAGCACCAACATACTCCAAAACATCATACAAACTTGTTCCAATCACCAAAACACGTCAAACAACACAAAATCATCAAATTACCACTGATTCAAGCCTAAGTTAAACTAAAACTTCCGAAACTTGCATTTGACCAAAAACCCGACCTAAACACCTCCGAATGATCTGAAACTTTGCACGCATATCCAAAATCACCTAACGGAACTACTGCAACTCTCGGAATTCCATTTCGACCCTCGGATCAAAATCTCACCTACCATCCAGAATTCGCCAAAATCCAACCTTAGCCAATTCAAGCCTAATTCTACACCGGACCTCCAAATTCAATTCCGATTGCGCTCCTAAGTCACAAATCATCCCCCGAAACTAGTCGAATCATCGGAAATCCATTCCGAGCCTTCTAATTCATAAGTCAACATTCGGTTGACTTTTCCAACCTAACCTTCTCATAAAGAGACTTATTGTCTCATTTCTAACCGAACTCTATCCGAATTACTTCAAACTCTCCAAACACATATAATGAAACACATAGAAGCATAAAACGGGAAAAACAGGGCGGTAACTCCCGTAACGACGGGTCGGGTCGTTACAATAGACCTCGACTTGTAATTTTCTTCTTCTTTTTTCACTTGAATTTTCTAAGAATTGCCCCAGTTTTTACTCTTGGGACATGTATTTTTTATTATTATTATATTTTTTTTACTTTTAACTCGAAACTTGATTCCAAAAGAGGGTGGTCAAAGAAAATAACACAAGCTCAAAGGGGTAACGAAGGGTATAAAGTGTATGGATGGCAGAAAAAGGGCCTCCGGACCTCGAGAACGCCATAGTATCCTTTCGCGATCACAACATTGATGAACATGTATATCTTCGTGGTGTGTCGTGGTCGAAAGCCACTTACCATCCATTAATGTCAAACTTTCCAAAAAACTTCAATTGATTCTTCCTCAAATCCGACCTTCACAATGATTTGAAGGTAAAGATCATTAACCTACACGGGTATGACTATTCTAGTTCTATATGAATTTTACTCGAGCTTAATTGCAAAGTGTTTCGACTCTTTATTCATCCTCAAAGTGTCTTTTTCTCAGTTATCCCATTCAAGAATAAATCAATTTTCTAGGATCTGGCCAAAATCTGCATGCATGTCATGTCACTCGAACTAGTAGGAAAAGGATTAAGCACGAAATGACACAAAAGGACAAACTGTATTTCATTAAGTAAAATATGGAAATGTTGGAAAACAAGATAAACAACCTATAATCCGAGTTACAACCCTGAAATAACTTAGATAATGAAAATAGCAACATAACAGACAAACAAGACTCACACAGACAAAATAGAGGGATAGAAGGAATTGACTGAATAGAACCAAAATAAAATCTAGATAACAACCCTGAAATAACCCAGATAATAGAAAAAATATCAAAACAAACTACCAAGATTCCTTCCTAGTGAGGAGGGAATGACTTTTTAATTGCTAAACTTGACATTTAGCCACAAATTTGCTCATTAGAATCACGAGGACCTTCACCAATTTCAATATGATTAACTTCAGTCAGCAAGTTCCCAAAGGATTCTCATGCTCCATGTCACCACGTATAATCCCGAAAAAGTGTGCATCATCATGTGCTGGTAAATGATTCTGCGTGATATTCTGGGTGTCACTGTCTTGGATCACAATCAGTTTTTCCCGGATCATCCTTTCCATTTCTCTTTTCAAATCCCAACATCTTTCAACGTTGTGCCCCTGGGCATTGGAATGGTATTCACACCTTTTGGAAGCGTCAAAGCTTCTTGCACGTGGGTCCACATAGTTTGGAGGAATAGCTGCAATCATGTCATAATGCTATAATTTCTCAAACAAGCTTGCACAGAATTCTCCTATTGGTGCAAAATTATGTTTCAACCCGCGTTCCCCTCTATACCCCTGGCTCGGATGTGGGTTATAGGGCACTTGAAAATTTTTTGGAGGCTGGTGGGGATTTTGCGGTGCCGGTGCTCGCCTTCTGGGGTGTCTTGGTGGCTGGACACATACTGTGGTGGAGCAACAGAGTACTGTGGGTTCTGAGGTGGATATTAGTGCTCAGGGGAATCATCGGAAACGAGACGAGGCTGCTCATACCTTCGAGAGTTTCTCCTAGGACCTCTTCTCGACTCTAATGTCATCATGATTTCTTCGTCCTTCTCGTTCGTGTCACTAAAATTGCCAGATTCAAACTGGACAACATGAGTTGCAGCTTCGAGAACTGCTTGACTTATAATTCTGCCTGTCTTATGGCCATTCTCTACCATTTCCCCGACTTTGATTGCTTCTGAGAAGGATTTGCCCACTGCGGGCATCATGTTTTGAAAATAATCTGGCTCTTGAGCCTGAAGGAAGACAGTGAATAAACTCAGGTTCATTCAAGGGTGGCTTAAATCTAGCTGCTTGCTCCCTCCATTTAATGGCATATTCCCTAAAACGTTCAGTTGCTTTCTTCTTCAGGTTTGAAAGGGAATTGCGATCCAGGGCGATGTCGATGTTATATTAGAATTGTCTTACAAATACCCGGTCCATGTCATCCCAGACATGCCAGTGAGAGGTATCTTGATCAATAAACTATTCTGAAGCTACCGCCGTAAGGCTTTCCCCAAATAAGCCATTGGTAATTCTTCATTTCCTACCACACCTCTTAGCTGATTGCAGTACCTTTTCAAGTGGGCCATGGGGTCGCCGTGTCCATCATACTTTTCAAATTTGGAGGTCTTGAAACCAAGTGGAAAACGAACATCGGGGAACATACATAGATTCTTGAAGGCAATACTCTTCTGACCTGCCAACCCTTGGATATTTTTCAGCTGTTGTTCTAAGCTTTTAATTTTTTGGGCCATTTCTTCCTGTACCATCTTTTGGCAAAGCTTCTCAATCTTTGCAGGAAGATCAAATAGGTAAGAGTGGTACTCAGGAGAGTGGTATTGTTCTTGCTGGGTAGCAAATTGTGACTCATGACTTTTCTTCTACACCACTGTCGGCTGTGGGATGGTGAAGACGGGCATAATAGTGCTGTGGGATGGTGAAGACGTGCATAATAGTAGTGGCAGACTGCTTGGTCGTCAATGGCACACGTTGGGAGCATGCAACAGAAGTTCCAGCTATAGTCGTACAGTTGGTGTAAAGACTGAACTCAGGTGGATATGATTGCTCTGACAATGCGGACGGAGTAGTAGTAGTCGAGATGGATGTGAACTCTGGGAAACCTTGAATAGCAAAGGGCGGTCCTTGGCCATTGGCCCAAACTTGACACATTTCAGTCATTTGGTGTTTTAGTATTCTATTTTCCTCAACCACAGTAGACGCTTGTTGAACCTTCTGACCTTGAGTCTCTTGAGCACATGTAACAGCTTTGATGTTCATTGGCATTTTTCCTTTGGATCTTGTGTTTCCATCTTACCACAAACCGACCACCTCAAACGTTCTTCACCATTCAAAATAAAGAACACGTTAGAATGGACCTAGTCGATCCTTATTATTATCAACATCATTTTTTTTAAATGGTCGGTCGAACCTGATGTGGGTTGCCTACGTTTCATGTGGGAACATGAATTAGATCTTGCGTAGTTCGGGAAGATCAATGATAAAGAAAATAAACTAACTTTTCTTTTAATTTATAAAAATCAGACCAAAAAGCTCCTAACAATTTTTCTTTGGAAATTTGATATGTATATTCTTAAATTTCCAAAAGAAAGACTTATAAAGAAGAAAGAAAATATTTATGGAATTTGATTTGTTTTTTTGTTTTTTTAGAATTTTTGAAACGAAAGGCTTCTAAAGAAAAAAGAATTTTTTTTAATTTCGAAAGAAAAACTTCTAAAGAAGAAAGGAATTTATTGGAATTTTATTTTGAATTTATGAAAGAAAGATTTCTAAAGAAAAAAAAGAAAATATTTTTGAATCTTTAATTTTCTTTTTCACTTACAAAAGAAAAACTTCTGAAGAAGAATGAAACTTTGAATATTTTAAAAATTGGGGTCTCAAAGAAAGACTTTTCTAAAGAAGGAAGTAAAGGAAAATACTTTTGAATTTTTTTTTTAAAATTGTGCGCCGGAACCGATGAGCTTTGCCTACATATCTCACATCCGGTGAGAATCAGACCTGCGTAGTTTGGTCAATTTCGACACAATGAGAAAACATACTTTTTGAAGATATTGACTCATTTCTAAAATAACTTTCTTTTTTTTTTCTTCTAAAAATTTTGGCTAGAGGTTCAAGATTTTTCAAGTACCAAGGTTTCTCAGACCCGGTAGATTTTCTCTCTCCTACCTCACTCTTGGTTTTTTTCTTGATTTTTCTTCCCTATTCTGAAGTTCAATCAACATGCAAGC
>NW_017673238.1:76974-93207 GCF_001879085.1 Nicotiana attenuata
GGCTCGTAGCCAAAAATACTCATAAATCACATCAAGCCTACCGAAAAGGACAACAGGAATTTACCACTAGTCTCATAACTCTCAACAAGGACTAGAAACAGACGATAGGCAAGGCTATCACTCATAGAACCTTCTAACATGGTAATCACATAAACAGAGTGCAAATCATGAAATGCACCCATAAGTGGAGCAACGGATAGGGGAACTTACCCCGATAAGCAAAACTGAGATGAAATACGGATGGTGCTCCCCCATAACAAACCGAAGGCATACCTGAATGACATCATCTGGTGCAGCAGCCTCAAGCCTACCATGTGGAACACATCAACAGGCCGGGCCTCCCCCTCTTGGGCGCCCTCTACTCACCTGAATACCTCGCTGTGGCACATCGGCCTGAAGTTTTGGGACAATCTCTCACCATATGGCTAATATCTCCACACTTGAAGCAACCCCCCTACTGACGTGGCTGTGGGGACTGTGCGGAACGGGTACTCTGAGACCCACGAATACCTGAATCACTGAGTAAAGCCTGAAGCGCAAACTAAACTGGCTGACCCACTAAACCTATACTATGTCGCACCCTGCCTCCAAAATAAGGACCAGCAGATCTCTCCGATCTACGAGGCCTCCTTGCCTCCCTGTACTCTCTCTCTCTCTCCTGATCTCGTCTCCCCTCTCTCTCATGGCCTCGCCTGACCTCTCTCTCCTCTCTCTCTCTCTCAAGCTAGCATTCCCTCCACCCTCCTAGCAATACCCACGGTCTGCTGATACGAAATATCAATCTCCAACTCTCAGCCGTGCTAGTCCTGATGCTGGGATGGAGTCCCTCAATAAACCGGCGGACCCTCTCCCGAACATTAGAAACCAAGGTCGGCACATGTCTGGCCAATCACTGAATCTGATGGCGTACTCTGATACTGACATAGTGCCTTGGGGCAGCTGCTCAAACTCCGCGCGCCATGCAACCCGAAGGGACTGAGGTGCGAACTCTCTTAGGAACATTTCTAAAAATTGAACCCATGTAAGTGAAACTGGCTCGGTCGGGTTACCCAACTCATATGCCCGCCACCACTGATAAGCCGCTCCCCTAAGCTGGAACGTAGTAAAAGCAACCCCACTCGACTCAACAATACCCATAGTGCGGAGAGTGCGATGGCACTCCTCCAGAAAACCCTGTGCACTCTTTGAAGCCGAACCACTGAATGTAGGAGTGTCACTCTTTCTGGAACCTTGAAATTCTAAGTTGCTGTCCCTCGGATGCTGCTGCCCTAACCATGGGCTGAACTGAAACCACAAATTGCGTCTCCATGACGCCTGGAGCCTGACCAACGCAAACTCGCTGCTCTGAGTATGGTCTTGCTGCGGCACGTACTCCTCGTCGCCCTCTGCCTCTGTCTTTAGCGATACCTTCTCCGGAAGCAGCGTCATCGATAATCGCAGCTCGTGTCCTCACTGTTGGTGAGAGAATGGAAGGATAAAAGTTCAAACTCCAAGATCAATAAGCTCGCATGATAAGAATGAAGGAAGTGAGATTGTCCTAATAGTTTCGTAGCCTCTCGAAGATAAGTACAGACGTCTCTGTACCAATCCACAAGACTCTACTAAACTTGCTTATGAGTCGTAGCACCTATGAACTTAGAGCTCTAATACCAACTTGTCACGACCCAACTTTCCCTCCGTTTGGGTATCGTGATGGCACCTAGTATTAGGGACAAGGTAAGCCTAACTCATGCTGAAATACCACAATAATAAATTAAATTTAGCAGTCTTGAAACAAAAATCTCTACAAAATTTATAATTCCCAAAACTCGGTAGTACAAGTCATAAGCTCTATAGAGTTTCGCTACAACTTCTAAACACAACCGTATGAAAATAAGTACAACATTGTGAATATAAAATAGGAAGGTGACTTCGAAGCCTGCGAACGCAGCAGCAGGGCTACCTTGAGTCTCCTCGGCAAGAATCTACACAGCTACTAGCAAACAATACCTGGATCTGCACAAAAAAAATTGCAGAAGTATAGTATGATCACACCACAGCGGTGCCCAGTAAGTATCAAGACTAACCTCGGTGGAGTAGTGACGAGGAACACTCAAGACACCTACCGGTCTAATATACAGAACATGATATTTATATAGACACTATGCGATACGTCTAATAGTACAGTAATTAAAATAAGGAAGGAAAACAGCAAGTACTCAGGGAAAACACCGTAAGGAAAACACGAAAAGGTAAGCGAGAATACAACCCAAATCCGAAATCACAAATACAGTAAAGACAAGTCATAACTCAACAACTCCGATAGTTTTCACCTTAAGTCTTAACCAACAAGCGTCAATCAAATAGTCAAACATTTCAAGTGATAAAAGAAAAAAAATGTTTCGAAATATACTTCATTCAAATAAATGTTCCTTTTTTAAAAAAAGAGTTCTTTCAAAATAAAGGATTTTCGAATATAATCTTTTCAGATGGATAACCTTCGCATATCAGTCACCCGGTGACACCTCATCTCATAATCATATAATACGGGCCTCAATACCTGAACCCTAACACTTGGCATCCTGTGCCCTCATCACACCTCCTGATCATACTAACAACTCACATGCCCAAAAGAGTCATTCTCACATGGAAGGCAAATAACAAGGGTGTGTGTCTATACTCAGAAATCTCAAGGAGCCTCCAATCCGATAAGGGTGATTAACCATGTGTATGCTTATGCAAGTGTCCTAACATAGTTCATACCAACTAGTAAGTACAAGGAATAGAACGGACATCACCTATAATGTTTACACAGGGATAGGATCAATGAAACATCAGCTCAGAACGCAATGAGTTTTAACAAGGGATCTCCCAGGATATCATCCCGTAGTCCCAAACGTAAATACTCGGGGATCTCTCAGTATCTCGAAGATCTCTCCGTATCCTCAATATATGTGTTGCGAATCTCTTGGTATCCCGAGGATCTCTTAGTATCCTCAATATGTGCTGGGGATCTCTCGGTATCCCGAGGATCTCTTAGTATTCTCAATATGTGCTGGGGATCTCTCAGTATCCCGAGGATCTCTTAGTATCCTCAATATGTGTGTTGGGGATCTTCGGTATCCCGCACTACAGTCCAAATCAATATATGTGTATAGGGGAATCTCCCGGGTCACCGATCCGTAGTCCCAAAGTAAACATGCAACGCAATCAACAGAAACAACAGTCACAACACAACAGAAAGCTCGTACATCACCACAATACACAAAACAACAACAATGACAATAACACAAGGTAAGACAAGTAAATTAACTTAAGGACTGTAAATCGCAAGGAACAGCAGAACCAGCTCACAAGGAATAACCACAGAAAAGAATGCTGGCATAAAGGGAACAGTTCAACAACGGAAAAACTAATATATAGCAACGATCCCACAATATACAAGTCAATAATAAGGAAATCAACACGAGTCAAATAGTCCCAAATAAGGGAAAGTCAACAAGGATATAGGTTATCTAACTTCTTTTAAGATTAGACAATTTCGAGGATATTCGACAATTCAATTAGGGGAAGATGATCTTAGCTTCACATAAGACAAAACAATTTCAGGAGGGGTAATACTAATTCTCAAATAAGACAAGCAACTATGAAAAGATAGCATGACAATAGGAGAGGCGAAATTCTTCAGTTAAATCAATTAGGAGTCAATTAGGCAATAAGAGTGAATCATGAAGAAATTAATTCCAATTAAGCATGTAGAGGTGAAACAAATAAATAGGAAACTCAGTCATGTCAAGAACACATTCCTACACAGTGAATATAAGGACCTAAGAACCCTAAACGGCCAATTTTTCCACAGCTAAGTCCGAGCACGCACTCGTCACCTCGCGTACACGAACTACAATCAACATAGAAGACTCAAACCCTAAGGGGAAGTCCCCCACACAAGGTTAGGCAAGATACTTACCTCAAAGACGACACACCGATACTCTAAAATGCACTTCTCGGGTGAAAGATCTCCGGGCGGCTCAAATCTAACCAAATTAACTTCAAAGCACAAATAAAACACATAAGAAACTATTCTGGATCATAAAGTTTCAACCTTTAATAAAATCCAAAAATCGGTCAAAAAGTCGACCCTCGGGTCCGCACCTCGGACCTAACAAAATTTACAAAAACCGAATGCCCATTCCGATACGAGTTCAACCATACAAAATTTATCAAATTCCAATACCATTTGGTCCCTCGAATCACAAATTTTCATTTTAGAAATTTTCCTCAAAAACCAACTCCTTCCCCAACCCAAAACACAATTTGAATGATAAAAATGAAGATAAAATCATGGAATATGTTAGGAACTTTCAAATCTTCCAACTTTGAAAACTCGAGCCGAAATTGATCAAATCTACTCGGAATGACGCCAAATTTTGCAGACAAGTCCAAAATGACATAACGGAGCTGCTCTAGCTCTCGGAATCACATTCCGACCCCGATATCGCAAAAGTCAACTATGGGTCAAACTTCTCCATTTTCCAAACCTCAACTTTTTCAACTTTCGCCGAAACGCCTCAAATTACCCTACGGACCTCCAAATCTGAATCCGGATGCGCGCGTAAGTCCAAAATCACCATACGAACCTGTAGAAATCACCCAAAACCCATTCCGGGGCCGTTTACTCAAAAGTCCAATTCTGGTCATATTCTCACCGTTCAAGCTTCCAAAAGTAGAATCATTCTTCCAATCTGACTCCGAATCATCCGTTAACTGAATTCAATCATGCACGCAAGTCGATACACATAATGTGAAGTTGTTCCAGACCTTACGCTGATGAACGGAGCTTAAATTCTCAAAACGACCGGCCGGGTCGTTACACAACTAATAACACTTTATTTTCATGAAAATTGTTTCGCCCAAAGTTGCGCGGACGCATACCTTGTATTTGATTTTGAAAATCATAATCATGTCACGCAAACGTATACACAATTAATATAATTGTATTGTATGTAATTCTTTTTTCTCTAGTTTTGAATTATTGTAAGGCCACGAATTATGAAATTATTGTGGGAAAAAAGGTATGATGTACTCTAGCTTTCATGATACTAAGTATTAAAAGGTTATTGAGATTTTAAGGTTGGCTTATTTAAAGTTATGCCTCAAGAGTATGCCTACGTCTTTACTAATGTTCCTATCCTTGTTAATTTATATTTAACATATTTTCTGAACTTTACTATTTGATATCAACTATATATAAATAAATTGACAAACTATTCTAATAAAAATTTATTCCATTCAAATAAGAAAACAAGAAAAACCAAAATAATTAATTAAGAATTTCATCAAACAAATGTCACGTGAAAATAAAGGAAAACAAACTGTCACCTAACCTACGTCGTATTGATTTATCCATTCTTAATATATGACCATCTATCAAGCTAAATTCCAAACAAAGTAAATCTACCAAGCATATTCAAATATTATAAAGAAATAATTAGAGCATGATATTTATTATTGAATAAGAAAAAGGCGAGAAAACTGAATGTCACGACCCAAAAATCATCAAAGGTCGTGATGGCGCCGGACATCACTGTTAGAAAAGCCAACAATAAATAATTAATTTTGTTCTCATTTTACTATTTTTTTAAATCATAATTCCCTTAAGTCAAAAAATAAAATGGTGAACTTCACAGAGTGAATAATAGTATTTTTAACAAATTTCAATACAGGATAATCCCATAATCATCGCAGAACCCTGTGTCACAAGTGCATGAGCATTTACTAGGAAGTAAAAAAACATACAATAACTGTCTGGAATACAAATTGGATAGAAAAAAGAAACACAAGTACTCTGAAGAAGACTCTGCTGGTTGCGGATCGTCTCATAAGATGCAACTCACCTAAGCCCTCGTATCAATCACGCCGCTGCGCCCACAAGGCCGCTGAACATACATGTGCCTGTACAACAAAATGTACTACAAGTGTAGTATGAGTACGAAAATAACGCGTACCCAGTAAGTATCCAGTCTAATCTCGAAGAAGTAGTGATGAGAGGTCGACTCCGACACTTACTATGGCCATCAATAATATAATTAGTCGTGGATTTATTAAAAACGACAGTAAACTCAAGGAAATCATGAAGCAAGTAAACAATCCTTTTTATAATAAGAAGTTTCCAAATTCATATTTCATCATTTATCAATTTATCTCAGACTGGGGAGGCAATATCATTATTTATAAATCTCAGATCAAGCAATACAAGCATGCGCAAATCATGCCGAGGTCGTATGGCCCAATCCAACATAATATTTAAACTGTACACTGCCAGAGGGTCAAATGGCGCGAAACATAGATGCATCTATTTAATCTACCAAGACGTTCGGCTAGTTCCACAAAAGATAAACACATTCAAACAGTCAATCAAGAATTCATCGAGGGCAACTATCAAAGGAAAAGGCAAATTTCTCTTTTAAAAGTCAAGGAAATGATGTTTAGACTTTTAGAAATTTATTTATCAAGTTCGATATGATTTAAGCATTTTAAGTTGACAATAAGATTGCAAATATTGCAAGTAAAGCATGCTTTTGGGTAGTAGACTACCCGGACTTAAGCATAATAGTAGCTACGCACAGACTCTCGTCACCTCGTGCGTACGTAGCCCCCACAAATAGGAGCACATATCGATTTACTTTACATATTGGGTAAATTCCTTCTTACAAGGTTATAAAGGAGACTTACCTCGCTCCGAAGTTCCATAACCGGCTTCCGAGCCCTTCAACAACTCGAATCGGTGCTCCACGCTCCAAAACTAACCAATAATTATGCAAACCCATTAATATATACTCAAATACTCATTATGATCCAATTTATAACAATTTCTAACCCTGATCGAAAATTCAATAAAAATCACCCTCGGGCCCACGTTCTAGGATTTCGAAAATTTTTGAAGATAAGATTTTACCCATAACGCCACAAACTCAAATGTATAACTTATTCTGAGTTCCGTGTCCAAAATCGTGGTCAAAATCCAAAAATATAAATTCTATATTTTTCCACCAAAATCGCAAATTCCCACTAATTTTCCATGATTAAATCCATATAAAATCATATATTTAACTCAAAATAGGGAAGAAAACACTTACCCCTTACTAGTTGATGAAGATGGCACTCCACATTGCTCCTAAATCGGCTCCCATGGACGAAATAAAATGAAATTGAGCCAAACCCTTCTTTTTAAAGAAGACACTGCCCAGCTCCGACCTTTGCACCTGCTGTCCAGTAGCCGTTTCTGCGGCTCCACACCTGCGGAAATCCATCGCAGGTGCGGCTCTAACTCAACCCAGCAGCTTCCACTTCTGGGATCTCCCTTCTGCATCTGCGCCTTCGCAGGTGCGGATCTTCCCTCGCACCAGCCCACTTCTGTGACTCCTAGGCCGTTTCTGCGGCTCCGCACCTGCGGCCAAAACCTCGCAGGTGCGGTTACACCGGATGATAGCTTTCTAAATCTTTCTTCAAATTCTAAATTCAATCTATTAACCACCCAGAATCCATCCGAGACCCTCGAAATCTCATCCAATCACACCAACCTGTCCCAAAACATAACGTGGACCTGCTCGAGGCCTCAAATCACATCAAACAACGTCGAAATCACGAATCACACCCCAATTCGAGCTTTATGAACTTTAGAACTTCAAACTTCTTCGTTTGATGCCGAAACCTATCAATTCACGTCCGTTTGACCTCAAATTTTGCACACAAGTCGTATCTGACATTACAGACTTACTCCAACTTCCGGAATCGGAATCCGACCCCGATATCAAAAGGTCCACTTCCGATCAAACTTCTCAAAACCTTCTAATTTCTAACTTTAGCAAAATGACTCCAAAATGACCTACGGACCTCTGAATCCACTTCTGGACGCGTCCCCAATACCATAATCACCATACGGAGCTATTCCAGGGCTGAAATCCCAAACGGACATCGAAAACATTGAAATGCACTTCAACCCAAATTTATGAAATTCTTCCAAAATGCTAACTTCCACAATAGGCGCTGAAACACTCCCGGGTTATCCAAAACCCGATCTGGACATACGCCCAAGTCCGAAATCATCATACGAACCTGTTAGAACCTTCATATCTTGATTCCAAGGTCGTTTACTCAATATCAACCCTTAGTTAGATTCTTCCAACTTTAAGCTTCCGAAATGAGATTCTTCCAACTTTAAGCCATGGTGAGTCATAATACTTGAAGTGAAACTGCTCATGGCCTCAAACGATTAAACGACGCGCTAGAGCTCAAAACGACCGATCGGGTTGTTACATTCTCTCCCACTTAAACAAACGTTCGTCCTCGAACGTGCTAAGAACTGCACTGGAGTTGTCCGAAATCACTGTTTAACACCTCGTGCACCTACAGTGCTACCACAACTCAATTGAGCAGATTAGCTCGATCAAATCTGAAGATATTCTCTTTTATTTAGGCAAATAGGCCTTAAAGCGTAGTTCCAACATCCGGAATTCTCTGCCAGACCTGCTTCTAACATACGAACACCGTATCAATCACCACACGATGTACTAGAACATGACTGCATACTTTTGCTGAATTCACACCATGCACCGCATCATTCACATGACCATAATAACATTCTCTGATCATAATAGCCGACATTCCCCAAATCTGGTGCTCACCATGCTCCTCATGACATATATAAGTCTTGTTCCAACTCTTGTAATACCGCCACGACAGAAGAGATGCGTAGAAATTCATAACCAACCGTCGAGTCAAAAAATCATTGAATCTCTCCTCTTGACAAGAATCATCACCCCATTATGAACCGGATAATGCTATTTGCTCCTTAAATACTTCATATAATACGATCGCACTGATCCCAGATCCAATAATCTTGTCTCACTCAGTACGAGGTGCTCAGGCAATAAGTCACCCAGACATGACCAAATGTCTCATATGATGCCATAATATGCCAATAAGCTACAAGCTCGAACGTGATACATAAGGAAAATAAACTCTCGTAGGGACTACTCAACCCACGTAACTAATTAGACAACCGAAAAGGTGTCATGAACCTTCCTCAGAAAATGGGAAACAAAACACACAAAATAGAATATAGGGGACTGTACTCAACATCACATTGTTACGGTGTGCAACCCGATCCAAACAACGTACCCGTGGCAGCGTGCCACCCGATCCACACATAAAATCTATAAGAAAATACTTACCGAGCTAGAATGCTCATTACTACAAAAGGAGTGCTATGCTGAAATGAACACATCCGGCCTACCATAGAGACCATATTCACATTTAAATCTATCCACAGATCTCAAGCCGATTCTGATCGCACCGTACTAGGCTAATGACCTTTCAAGGATCCATCATAACCCTTTTTCCCGTAACACACAAGAACAGCCATCATAACCGGAACAAACTTCCACTGTCCACAACCAAATGAACCGAGCACCCTCTAGGTATAAATTCTCAAATTAGCGATATTACTACAATCTTTATACTTGGTTTAGATCTTCAATTAATCAAGTGACTACGCAATCTTCAATCAATCAAGTGACTACATGTCACACTTATACAATCTTCAAGTGAGATACGCTCCCACGACCTTCCGCACCAGGTAACAAGTTTGCACATCCTTACCACCGGCCATACAATGCTGTCAAGCAAGTCAGGAATCCGCAAGTCAATACATAGGTCCTCTTAGACATGACATAGACCTTAGGTGACACTGAAAACAATACCAGTTTACTTTAAACATCTAAATCCTTTCCTGCTCATCCTAGCTCGTTACATCCTCGTCAACACCGAACTGCAACCTTAGTCCTCAACTTTCAAATTTCATGCAGCTCACCGCACTTATCTTACCAATACGCAAGAACCCAATAATTCCATCATAACTCCTAAACCACTAATAGGATACACACTTCACTTTGTAGAACCTTTCACTTTACTCGTTTCAGGAGAATCATTGCAACACATGATTGAATTCTCATTACTATAGAACACACAATCCCCAAGTAGTGGTATGAACCACCATAACTCTTTCGGGATCTGCCTACACAAAATAGGCCATAATACTCGAATGCATCCAAATACAATCAATTACGGTGGCCGTCAAGCCTCGCACGCGCCGTCCCAAATCACATGCATAATTTAATCATGCTGGAGGAACTGATCATTCCCACCATCATGCGAATTCAACCTCGACTTCTTCTAACTTATCCTTAACTTGTCTTAGAAATAATAATAATAACTCCATTCAACACATAACGAACTCAATCTGCACTCATCCTGAGTAGCCTCGTATCACGAGACCAGCCTGTCTCAAATCTCACGAACCATCCCATACCCTCCTTGTGCGCATGTTGGCATCCTCAATTGATAAACCCATTCTGATATTCCTCTAGGCATCCGAAGTCATTTCCTCTCATTCCTCCAAATGCTACACTGCAACCCGAAAATATCATAGAACATTCCAAGCCTTTTTTCATAATTCGCTGCAAAAGCTCTATTCTTAACCATACCACGGGCTTGAAATCCTTAGGCACATCATTTTAAACTTTGAATTCACTAGGACCGTTGTTGAGAGTCACCCACTCTGGCTTGGTCCCGAATATAATAAACTCCAAGCCTCTTCTAGCACATGAACACCCTCCCAACAAAGCACCCGGCCAAATCACTTTCCTTGTAACTCACATCTACACGAAGCATAAATCCTGAACCTTCCCCAAGCCTGAACATAATTGATAAGGCCAATTATAGAACACATCCCTCAAATTCTTTGCCCAAATCACCACTGATGACGCTCTTCCTTAGTCATAATATCCCACCAACATGTCGATAACTAGAAATCTCACAAATAGACGACCATGCAATCCAACCGTAGGTGTTGGGATTCTCCCACATAGCTTGATGCTACTGTTACATAACTCTGGAACCCACCAAGATTCTTTCTTCATCGTTGAACTGATCTTGCACAACCAACTCGCCAAATTCCTCGAAATCCTTTTATTTGACCTTTCATGAACACTCTGAATCACTAACCACATTCACATATTCGACCTTTTACCAGATAGCCATTAGAATACTTCACAGAGCTTCGTCAACTACGCGACCGCTAACCTACTCACAAGAGATTACATGATGACATCTTCCAATGTCACTGCACGGGGTATAATCACTTCAAAGTCGGTAACCCATCCTGAGCCTGTGCTCATTCATCAGCTGCACAAGTCCATTTGGACATCAACAAAATGTGCGACAATATCTTCAAATCCTAAGTCATGTTGTATCCTTCCTCATATCAAGCAACTCCTTTCTGTCGTATCAAATATCCCGCCGCCTAATAGACAATATTCCAACTTGAGTTCGTACTCCATAGATCCAGTCACTGTCCACCCTGAATCCCAAATCACTCTAGACTTTTCTCAGGGTGTGTAGTCATCCTACCGCAGAACGCATATGCTACTCTGCCACTCTACCACTTTGGTCAAACTCACTCCTTTAAGCAACCATTTGACTCCCGTTCCTCACTCTTGGAAAATATAACCACCAGCGAGGCACCTCCTACATGTACTTCCTCATCCTTCGCTGCCCAGTTGTTGCTTTAAGTAAAAATCATTCTTTGTAGCACTTGAACCAACAGATCGCTACTAACATTAAACCTCTTAAAAGTTCATCTTTCTTGAGCCATCAATACTAGAAGTGCCAATTCGATCCTGAAGTCGCTACACTCTGTTGTCTCTGACAACCGCATCTCAAGCACCATTTCACAATACCCTGCCTCGAAGGCAAGTTGAAGAAGTCCATAACATCGGCAAACCTTACTGCATTCGACAGCGACGATGGCACCACATCACAATTTGAGAACACTACCACGCTCAAAAATACCAAGCCTCGTTACTCCATCAACCCAAATTTGGACATTCATAGGCCAATTGCTCTTCCTCCGCCGGAGATAAGAAATTGAATCACGGAACCATGTACTGAGTAAACCTCCTTTCAAGTTATTCACTGCCCCGACACACAGGTAAGCGTCCTATTATCACATCAATACTGTGAAATAACAACTCATGAGCATCATTGCAACCTGTGCAGAGCCTCAAAGCTCTCAGAGTATAGCTACTGAGCTGAAATGATAGAATATCCTTCCGCAAGGCGACGACAATAGCCCAATCAACTACGCAGGGAGAAACATCCCGCACCACATCTGTAGTACCATTAAAATTCTTCGATTCCCAATTTATAACAAGCGCTTCACATCGCGTAAGATTGAATAGGAAGGAAATGAAGGCATAAGCCTCAAAGGGATCAAATCGCACGACGACATATCAAGAAGGGAAGTGAACCTAACAGCCCTGTAGCCTCTTGAAGATAAGTACAGACGTCTCCGTACCGATCCGTAAGACTATACTAGACTTGCTCATGACTCATGAGACCTAAGTGAACCTAGTGCTCTTATACCATGTTGTCACGACCCAAAACCGTTAAAGGTCGTGTTGGGGACACCACTGTCATGCAAGCCAACAAATAAATAATTTGGTTCTCATTTTAGTATTTTTGAAATCATAATTCCCTTAAGTCAAATAATAAATGGTTAACTTCACAGAGTGAATAATAGTGTTTTTAACAAATTTCAATATTGAATAATCCCATAATCATCCCAGAACCCGATGTCACAAGTGCATGAGCAGTTACTAGGAAGTAAAAATAACATACAATAACTGTCTGGAATACAAATTGGACAGAAAAGAGAATACAAGTACTCTGAAGGAGACTCTGCTGGCTGCAGATCGTCTCATAAGATGCAACCCACCTAAGCCCCCATATCAATCACGCCGCTGCGCCCACAAGGACACTGAACATAGATGTGCCTGTACAACAAAATATACAGCAAGTGCAGTATGAGTACGAAAATAACGCGTACCCAGTAAGTATCCAATCTAATCTCGAAGAAGTAGTGACGAGAGGTCGACTCCGACACTTACTATGGCTATCAATAATATAATTGGTCGTGGATTTATTAAAAACGACAGTAAACTCAAGGAAATCATGAAGCAAGTAAACGATCCTTTTTATAATAAGAGGTTTCCAAATTCATATTTCATCATTTATCAATTTATCTCAGACCGGGGAAGCAATATCATTATCTATAAATCTCAGGGCAAGCAATACAAGAATGCGCAAATCATGCTGAGGTCGTACGGCCTGATCCAACATAATATTTAAACTGTGCACTGCTAAAGGATCGAATGGCGTGAACCATAGATGCATCTATTTAATCTACTGAGGCGTTCGGTCCGTTCCACAAAAGATAAACATATTCAAAAAGTCAATCAAGAATTCATCAAGGGCAATTATCCAAGGAAAAGGAAAATTTCTCTTTTAAAATAAAGAAAATGATGTTTAGCCTTTTAGAAATTTATTTACCAAGTTTGATATGATTTAAGCATTTTAAGTTGACAATAAGGTTGCAAATATTGCAAGTAAAGCATGATTTTAGGTCCTAGACTATCCGTACTTAAGCATAATTATAGCTACGCACGGACTCTCGTCACCTAGAACGTACGTAGCCCCCACAAATAGGAGCACATATTGGTTTATTTCACCTATGGGGTAAATTCCCTCTTACAAGGTTAGAAAGGAGACTTATCTCTCTCTGAAGTTCCATAACCGGCTTCCGAGCCCTTCAACAACTCGAATCGGTGCTCCACGCTCCAAAACTAGCCAATAATTATGCAAACCCATTAATATATACTCAAATACTCATTATGATCCAATTTATAACAATTTCTAACCCCGGTTGAAAAGTCGATAAAAATCACCCTCGGGCCCACGTGCCCGTATTCCGAATTTTTTTGAAGAAAAACTTTTCCCGTAACGCCACAAACTCAAATATATAACTTATACCAAGTTCCATGTCCAAAATCTTGGTCAAAATCCAAAAATAAAAATTCTAGGTTTTTCCACCGAAACCCCAAATTCACACTAATTTTCCATGATTAAATCCATATAAAATCATGTATTTAACTCAAACTTGGGAAGAAGGCACTTACCCCTTACTAGTTGATGAAGATGGCAATCCACATTGCTCCAAAATCGGTTCCCATGGACGAAATAAAATGAAATTGAGCCAAACCCTTTGTTTTAAAGAAGACACTGCCCAGCCCCGACCTTCGCACCTACGGTCTAGTAGCTGCACCTGCGGAAATCCATCGCAGGTGCGGCTCTAACTCAACCCAGCAGCTTCCATTTCTGCAATCTCCTTTCCGCATCTGTGCCTTCGCAGGTGCAAATATTCCTTCGCACCTGCGCTCCTCCCCGCTTCTGCGGCTCCGCACCTGCGGCCAAAAGCTCGCAGGTGCGGTTACACCGGATGACAACTTCCTAAATCCTTCTTCAAATTCTAAATTCGATCCGTTAACCACCCAGAATCCATTCGCGACCCTCGGGACCTCACCAATCACACAAACCTATCCCAGAACATAACACGGACCTGCTTGATGCCTCTAATTACATCAAACAACGTTGAAATCACGAATAATACCCGAATTTGAGCTTTATCAACTTTAGAACTTCAAACTTCTTCGTTCGATGCCGAAACCTATCAGATCACGTCCGATTGACCTCAAATTTTGCACACAAATCATATTTGACATTACAGACCTACTCCAACTTCCGGAATTGGAATCCGACCCTGATATCAAAAGGTCCACTTTCAGTCAAACTTCTCAAAACCTTCAAATTTCTAACTTTAGTCAAGTGACTCCAAAATGACCTACGGACCTCCGAATCCACTTCCAGACGCGCCCCCAGTACCAGAATCATCATATGGAGCTAATACCAGGCTCGGAATCCCAAACGGACATCGAAAACATTGAAATGCACTTCAAGCCAAATTTATGAAATTCTTCCAAAATGCTAACTTCCACAATAGGCGCTGAAACACTCTTGGGTCATCCAAAACCCGATCCGGACATACGCCCATGTCCAAAATTATCATACGAACTTGTTGGAACCTTCAAATCCCGATTCCAAGGTCGTTTACTCAAAATCAACCCTTAGTTAGATTCTTCCAACTTTAAGCTTCCGAAATGAGAATTCTCTTTCCAAATCAACTCCGAACTCCCCGAAACTCAAGTCATAATACATGAAGTGAAACTACTCATGGCCTCAAACTATTGAATGACGCGCTAGAGCTCAAAATGACCGGTCGGGTCGTTGCACTGAACCTTTCATTAAACACGTCTTTTTCAACATTGAGTTATAGGACTTTAGAACATAGACCCACCAACATCAACTACGCGACAAAACAACCGCAAAAGCAACAGGAAACCGCGAACAAGAAAGCTCGACGAACCTCAACGACGCCTCGATTACGACCTCAGGCAGTGTAATTGATGACCTCAACTTGCCGAAAAAGTCAACCTCGGCGGTAAAGAAAAATTGGGAGAGAATGAGTTGTTGGGTTGGGTTTTTGACTCGATTTTGTTGCGTTCCTTGGGATGGTTTGGGGCTGGTTTTGACTGGTTTTCAGCGGTGCTTTTAGTGTTGATTTTGAGATTAATTTGGTGGTACTTTGGGGACTGTTTTTCAGCATTTTTGGGGCTGTTCTGGGTCTATTTTGGAGTCTGATTTTTGGGAATTTTCGCAGCTAAAAAGCTGGTGGATTTTGCTCGAGTTTAGAGGGGTTGTTTTAAGCTGGGTTTAGAATAGTTTTCATGGAGATATGGGGCTGTTTTGGGGTGGATTTGGTGAGGTTTTGGAGCTGGTTAGTAGGTGTTTCACGCTGGTCTTAAGGTGGTGTTAATGACTGAAATTGAGCACATTTTTAGGTGCTATTTCAAAGCAAAAAGAAGCTATATTTTGATGGAGCAAAAGGGACAAAAGAAGAGGTTTATGGTTAGGAGAGCTATGGTGCTTAAGGAGCTACTTTAATGGCTGATTTTTTAGCTTTTTTTATGGAGCTGGAAACGCAGAAGCAAAAATGCTTTTTTCTCGTTTTCTCTATTTCTGCTCTTTTGTATGAGGAAGAAAGGGATCCTCCTATATTGAGTGAAAGATGCCAAAATAGGGAATATCTTGTTAAGTGTGTGTGTGACGGTGCAATAAAAATATGCCAATAAAATTGAGTGAGTGGGAGATAGTTACTAGAGATAAAATGGAATCTTTGGAATTTGGCAATTTTTCATTGGCTCTCCTTGTTTTCTTTTTTTTCTTTAAAAGATAATCTAA
>NW_017673238.1:93227-104030 GCF_001879085.1 Nicotiana attenuata
TATATGTTTTTATATTTATATAAAATAAACTACTAAGAACAATTATAAAGGAAACATATTCTTTTGTAAATTTTTTTTTCTTTTGCATATGAAATACATCTAATTTTGTAGTGAAAATTCTAAATATGGTCAAAAAATAGGTGCTCACAATTCGTATTCAAATTCCCTCTCTTTACAATTTTGTTCAATGTGCAACAGTAAAAAAAAAAAAAATAAGGTGTTGTTCCTCTTCTTCTTTNACTAATTCGTACTTACTAAACTTCCCTTACTCTTTTACAATTTTTGTACAATGAGACAAACAAAGTAAAAAAAAAAAAAATAAGGTGTTGTTCCTCTTCTTCTTTCAGACATAATACGATGCCTCATTTTGCTTGGGTCAACATTGAATAAGAAAGTACCACCATACCATGAGCAACTGGTGGTTTTTACACTTTTTTCAAAAAGTATCTTCAAACATTGTTTAGTTATGTAGGCAATTAAATTTTATTAAATTTAAATCCATAAGAAATTTGGATTTAAACTCAAGTATATTTTATCCAAATAATATTATGGGCTAATATAATTGAATTAATTATATAAGTCCAATATATATGAATTAAATAAATAAGTTCAAATCAGTTGGGTTAGCCAATTTAATTGGGCTACAAGTAATGAGCCCAATTCATTAGGCCCAAGATGTCATCTTCCTAGAGGCCCAATTTGGTGCCACGTGTCAGAAAGAGTTTGTTCTTATCATAACTCTTCCCTCGCACAACTATAAATAGGGGTCTTCATAACTCAAAAAAGACACTAGAAGTTATAACAAGAAGCAAGAGAGGGCTCGTGGATCAAACGCCGCAAATTTCTCTACAAGTTTCAAGTTTCAAGCAATCAAGTTCAAGTTCAACAAATCAAGTTCAAGTTCAAGCTCAAGAACGAAGAACAAATCAAGTTTCAAGGAGTAGGAGTTCAAATTAAAGTTCGTGCAAGTTGAATTCAAGATCATCGTTCGTGGCAATAACTATATATTCAAGACCAAGCTCAAAGGCCATTGAATATATTTACTATTGGAAAGAAGAATCAGAGGATTCATAGAGATTGTACACTCATATTATTTGAAATAAAATACTATGATTGTTGCAATATTTTTCGGTCTCGATTATTTTCTCGACGCAATTTATTGTCTACAAATTCTGGCACGTCGAGTGTGACAATCTCTACCTCTCATCTCAACTTTTCAATCACTAAAGTTCAAGAACATTGAAATGGCTTCAAAGAAAATCAACTCCTGTTCAACTCCCACAAAGGCTGCTAATTTCAGGTTCTATGGTGATGTGGAAAGCATCCTCGATGTTACCTTTGGAAGCTTTAGACCAGTTACGAGTAGTAAAGCAAGCTCGTTAGGACAACAAGCACCGCAAGTGCCGTCCGCATCAACCCTGTTTTCAGATCTTCATCCTCAAAAGGAGCAAGATCTTCCACAAACGCGCCCGAAGGAGGAAGCGATGTTGCTAAAAAGATCAAGAAAACTCTTGCTCTGCTTGACCTCTCCGGATCCAAGCACTCTGTTGTGAAGGAAGATGATGATGCTTCAAGTGATGGATCCTCCCCATTTACACCACATATCGTGAGCCAATAGAAGATAAATTTGTGTGACAACCCATGCTATTCTCCATTGTCCACGACAATCATGCAAGCCATGGTGAGCTGGTGACAAACACTTCGTCTGTGGAGGAGAAATTGGCAAACTTGACGGAAGCAATTGCTGGCTTAACCAAGTGCATGCAAAATCAGGATGCTGGAATTGACAATCTAACAGATAGGGTGGGAATCTTGATGGAACAAGAATCCACCCACGCACCTGGCAAGCTCCCAGAAGTTCCAGAGAGTAATACTCCACCAAGACAAGTAGCATCTGCTAAGGCTATCCCTGTCTCATCTGAAGGGATGATTCCAATCGATCAATTGAAAGAGTTCATTGAAGGAACCATTAAGAACAAGTATGAAGTCACTGCTAAGTCCTCCCTTACATATGCGAAGCCGCACATTACAAGGGTCGATATGTTGAAGATGCCTGCTGGCTATCAACCTCCAAAGTTTCAACAGTTTAATGGTAAAGGTAATCCAAAGCAACATGTGGCGCACTTCGCTGAGACATGCAACAATGTTGGGACTTATGGATATTACCTCGTCAAGCAGTTTGTCCGCTTGCTAAAAGGAAATGCTTTTGACTGGTACACAGACCTCGAGGCTGTATCTATTGATAGCTGGGATCAACCAGAGCAAAGTTCCTCAATCGCTTTTATAGCACGGTACGTACTGTGAGTATAGTAGAACTTACAAATACTAGTCAACGAAAGGGTGAACCAGTTATCGACTTTATCAATCGTTGGAGGAATGCAAGCCTCAACTGCAAAGAGAGGCTTAGTGAAGCTTCTGACATGGAGATGTGCATCTAAGGCATGCATTGGAAACTCTGGTACATCTTGCAATGTATCAAGCCTAGCACATTTGAAGAACTTGTGACTCGTGCCCATGACATGGAGTTAAGCATGGCCTCCACTGGAAACGGAAGGTTGCCTATCTATGAGCATCGCAAATGGAACGATAAGTAAGAAGTCAGGAAATGGAGCAAGTTTTAGGTCTAAAAATAATGAAGCTATGAATGTCAAAACATCACTTGTGAAGTTCACAACGAAGGTGAGCAAGAAGCAGAGTACAAAATCCACTTCTTTTCAAGATAAACCAAGTGGGAAGGTGACTCTAAAAGAAATGCAAGAGAAGGAGTACCCATTTCTGGATTCTGACGTGCCGGCAATTTTTGAAGAACTCCTTGAGTTAAATCTCATTGAGCTTCCGGATATGAAGCGGCCAAATGAAGTTGGTAAAACGAATGACCCAAATTACTACAAATACCATCGACTTGTGAGCCACCCTCTAGAGAAGTGCTTTGTCTTCAAGGACAAAGTTATGGACTTGGCTCTTGAAAAGAAAATTGTGCTTGAAGATGAGAAAGCAAGCGGAAACCAAGCCTCTATCACCTTTGGCTCATTCAGACGGATGGATTATGTAGTTTTAAAGAAAGTAAAGATGAAGAATTACTGGATAACAACAAAGTTTAAGTCGATCAACCTGATGATGATGAAGGTTGGACGTTGGTCACTCGTCGTAGGCGCCATAAAAGGAGCCCACAAAAAGAATCAATAGAACAACTAACAAGGAAAATAATGGTAAAAAGATCAATGAAACAGAATCCAGCTAGGCGTTTGAAGAAAGCAAAAGTGGAGGTGCACCACCCTCAAAAGCCACGACATCCAGTGACCTTGGAGGATTTCCTGCCATGTTGGTTCCGCATGAAAAATTCTCATGATGGTGTTGAGGCCTCTTGTTGCAATGCTGATAAAGGGGAAGAAAAGAGTGATGACCTACCGTTGGCACCATCTTCAGAAAAGCTCATCGAATTTATTCCTCAAGAAGTTAACGCGTGCCATGAAAAAGTTACATTCATAAATGACGATCTTATACTAGGTGAAAGTCTTCATAACCGCTTGTTGTACCTAGTTAGCTATATGCGTGATGAAAGGGTAAATAAAATTTTGTTTGATTGGGGATCCTCGGTGAACATCTTGCCAATTCGCACTGCAAAAGGACTTGGTATTCCCATGAACGAACTCTTGGAAAGTCGTGTGATGATCCAAGGATTCAACGAAGGAGGGAAAAGAGCCATAGGAGCGATCAGGTTAGGAATCACCATTGAAGATATGCAATCAAGTGCATGGCTGCATGTGATCGATGCAAAGACTTCATACAACGTCTTGCTTGGAAGGCCTTGGATACATGAGAATAAAGTGTTCCATCTACCTACCATCAATGTTTGAAATACTACGAAGGTGAAGTCGAGAAGAAGATAATTGCTAATGACGAGCCATTCAGCGAAGCTGAGTCACACTTCCCTGATGCAAAGTTCTACTTGAAGAACCACATTGTGAAGGAGCTAAAAGCTGATAATGTCATGAATGACAAGGATGACGAGTCAACGGCTAAGAGAGCTGAGGTGGTTGCCGACAAAACCAAAGTTATTGCTGAGAAGGTACACCCCAACCCAAATAAGTCTCGTAAAGGGAACATTGTGTCTCACGGCAAGAAAGTAACTCCTCCACTCCAATATGTCCCTAAAAAGAAGAAAGATGAAGGTGAATCATCTCATCTCCAAACTAACATGCTAAAGGGGTTATCTCTTCTGGTCAAACGAACTGAGGCAGTAAAGTTGTCCTCAATGCCGCTTGCAGGGTTTGTGGCCCGAAATCATTTGCAGAATGTGGTGCTCCCTACAAAAAGTACAGATGAAGGTTTTGATACCAATGCTTACAAGTTATTTATAAAGGCTAGATATAATCCCAATGAGCCATCAAAGTTAGGGAAGCTCCCATGAGAAGCTGCTACGAGGCAACCACGTGAAGGTTTGGGATACAAGCAACCGTCACTAGTGTGCATCTCCATAAGAAGGGCGAGCAACAATTATATCACTGTAGAAGATGAATCTGCCGGTTCTAATAGACCTTCAGTCTTTGATCGTCTTGGAAAACCAATTGTGAGGACTTCCATATTTGAGAGATTGGGTCCATTAAATAAGGGGAACAAGTTCAAAAGAAATTATTGAAATACAAGAACACCTGCTTCGCCCAAAATTTAGAATATCTCTAAGGATTTCCAAAGTCTAATTCCTTCTAGAATGAGGCGACAAACAAAAGTCATGGTTTCGTGTGATGAAATACTAAAGGTGATCATACACTGTGGTCTACACTAAAGAACGTGATGAAGACAAAGAAAGTGTGGGTTCTTCGTATCATCTTACTGTACAAAGCGAGCATGGTGTTCCATCTTCAATGGAGGATGTTTCACCATGTTATCACATATCTATCAATGATGGGGACCCTCAAGAAGACGAAGATGCAAAGGATGCTCCGCCTGAACTTGAAGAAGGAGTAAAACCAACAGTGGACACTTTGAAAGAAGTAAACCTTGGCACTGATGAAGAACTGAGGACCACTTATCTAAGTGCTTTACTAGCAGCCAATGAAGAAAGCACTTATATGGAGTTACTAAAGGAGTTTAAAGATGTCTTTGCTTGGAGTTACAAAGAGATGCCTGGCTCGGACCCTAAAGTAGCAGTCCATCGCCTCGCAGTCAAGAATGGAGCTCGTCCTGTTAAGGAAGCTCAAAGGCGCTTTAGGCCGGACTTGGTTCCCTTGATTGAAAGTGAAGTTAAGAAACTCATCGAAGCTGGTTTTATTCGTGAAGTTAAATACCCAACATGGGTTTCAAGTATTGTCCCTATAAGGAAGAAAAATGACCAGATTCAAGTATGCGTTAACTTTAGGGATCTCAACAATGCGTGTCCGAAAGATGAATTCCCACTTCCTATTCCAGAGCTGATGATTGATGCTACTACTGGTTATGAGGCAATGTCTTTCATGGATGGTTCGTCGGGCTATAACCAAATTTGCATAGCACCAAAAGATGAAGAGCTTACTGCATTCTGTACCTCAAAGGATATTTATTACTACAAGGTAGTGCCTTTTGGCTTGAAGAACGCTGGTGCTACTTACCAAAGATCTATGCAGAATATCTTTGATGACCATCTCCACAAGAATGTCGAATGCTATGTTGATGACTTGGTGGTAAAATCAGGAAAGAAGAGCGACCACTTGAAGGACTTGAGAATGGTGTTTGAGTTGCTCTGGAGGTACCAACTTAGGATGAATCCATTGAAATGTTGCTTTGGAGTTACTTCTGGAAAGTTCTTTGGTTTCATTGTCCGGCATCAAGGGATCAAATTTATCAACCCAAAGTAGATGCAATTTTGAAAATGCCTGAGCCTTGGGATATTCATGAATTAAAAAGTCTGCAAGGAAAGCTAGCATACCTTAGGAGATTCATCTCAAACCTAGCTAGGAGGTGCCAACCATTTAGTCGCATCATGAAGAAAGGTGTTCCTTTTAATTGGGACCAAGCTTGTAGCAATGCCTTTGAAAGTATCAAAACTAACTTGATGAAGCCTCCAGTTTTGGCAGCCCCTATACTTGGAAAGCCGCTGATATTGTATATTTCAGCACAAGAAAGGTCTGTTGGAACGCTGTTCGCCCAAGAAAATAGGGAAGGGAAAGAAAACTCCCTTTACTGCTTGAGCAGGATGATAACACCAAATGAGCTGAATTATTCGCCAATCGAAAACTTATGTTTGGCGCTAGTCTTCTCAATCCAAAAGTTGAAGCACTACTTTCAAGCTCATGTCGTTCGTTTGGTTTCTAGAGCAAATCCCATCAAGCTCGTGATGTCAAAACCTGTCCATAGTGATCCACTAGCAAGGTGGTACCTCCAGTTTCAACAACTTGAAATTGTGTATGCCACACCTCCTTTTTCCTACTACTACACCCCGTGAAGGGTATAGTAAAAGGAGTTTTTCCAATTAAAGGACAATCGAAACGGGATTCGTTTATTAAGAAGTTCAGAGTCGCCACTTGGGAGATTTATGGTGTCCCAAGTCACCGGTTTGAATCCCGAATCGAGGAAAGGGTTTGACTTTGTATTAACAGTCGCGAACCAGAAATCCGGGTAAGGAATTCTGTTAATCCGGGAGAAGGGGTTAGGCACTCCCGAGTTCCGTGGTTCTAGCACAGTCGCTCAACTGCTATATTAGGCTAAAGTCTGATTTTAATACATGTTATCCTATTGCAATTTTAGAATTGTTTAATCGCTTTTAATTAGTTTTTATGGAAGTGAACGCCATTTAAGAGCGTGTTTTTGGATCACGTCACATGAAATGCACCCGGATCCTCAACACCTCTTATTCAACATTTTGGGATTTGGATTTGGGCCGCATGAAATGCACACCCGTATTCAAGAAGGTAAAATTATTAAAAGCGCGCCTAAAGTGGCTAGCGTCTTATTAACTTTGCCGGAGAGCATGGAAATTCACTAAATGGCACGCCCTGAATTCTGAATATTTTTATATAATCGTTTAATGAGGGCCCCGCAATTTATATATTTTGTGTTGCGAGGCCCGTCCCATTTTATTTAAAAGGGCAAGTCCTAAAGTAACTATGACTTTCTATTTTTTATTTGTCTCTAATAATAAAAGAAAAAGTCCTAGCCAATTAATATTTAAATATAATATATGTTGCGGCATGCAACCTGATCCATATATGTATACATTAATAAAAATGTTGCGGCACGCAACTCGTTCCAAGTATACAACTTACAGTAATCATAATAAAAATTCCGGCAAGGGATTTAACCATAATTTACTCTATCCAGGTAAGGGAATTCAACAGTACAAGTATGTTCGTCCCGGTAAGGGAGAACCAGCTATAACCAATCTCAATTCAACTTCCAATCATCTCCATTATCACCATTTCTAACTCATAAATAACTTCTACGAAAATAAGGTAATCCTTTGCTCAATACCACGGATCTACTCACTATTGAAATCTTAGTATTATTCAAGAATACAACAAATATCAATTTAAGACTCACGGTCATGCTCGACACCGACGTATAGATACTCGTCACCATGCCTATACGTCGTACTNTAAAGTTAGAACAACTCCTAGATTTAAATTATAGCTAGGCTAATATATTTGGAGGAATAGTACACAAATCTAACGACCTACATAGTCCAGTACAGTCCAATTCAATTACAAATATGAAACGAGGCTACAATTACACAAACAACTGCATCTGTCAAACTGTTAGCACATATGGAACCAAATGAATATAGAGAGGCAAATATCATGCATAATTTTTCATTCCCTTTCCAATTTGAGCTACACCACAACTGGTTCAAGGTATGTACCTGGAATTTGAGTCAAATAAGAAGAAGAAAGGAAGTCAGCAGCAGTCAACAATACTCAGCTCAAAGCCAACAGGAAACAGCTCGTAATCAGATTTTGGTCCAACACACAATGTCAAAGAGCCCAGGAGAATGTAACAGAGGTTCAGCACCACAAATGACCCCAAAATAACTCGATTGAAACTAAAAACCCACTCAAAATCAATTCTAACAGATCTCTGAAACCTCAGCCACCAGAAACAAACCAAAAAGCTTTGAAATAACTCCTAAACGACTTGCAATTGAATCTAGGGCCAAACTAGACTTGCAATTAATCTAAAATCTCAATGTAACAGTAGATTTTTTTGGATTTTCTGTTGTTTTTTGAAGAACTAGATCTAAGATTTGGATTTGAAATTCAGATTCTCAGCTAATGGAAGCTATGAAATGTTTTTTTTGGGAAATTGGAGGCTCAAAAAACTTCTGAATGAAGGCATTGGGGTTGCCTTTTATAGGCAAGAAATGGGGTAGAATGTTCTAGATGGCACTCACATTTTTTCCTTCTTTTAGTTTCAGATTTCATCCACTAGACCTTCAATTTTTAGCTTGTCTCTCAAGTTACTGCCCTAAGTTTGCTGAAATCTTCACTAAAGTCCTATTCTAGAAGGCCCTAGGGTGTTCTTCTACTTATACAATACCTATACTACCCTTATTCGAGTTCTAGAATTACCAAGCTTTAACAAACTAACCATTTTGGGTGCCCAAAATACCCCTAGAGACCCCCTGAAATTACTAACATTCCAAACAACTAATCTAAGCCTAATGACTAAATGAACTAAATGAATTAACCCATGACACTTACTGATTAAACCCACACCGGACTGAATTAAACTAACCCAAAACTAACAAATCACATACTAACAAAAATAAGGATCAAACAATACCTAGACAGAATCAATTAACAAAACAAAACCAAACGCATGCTCAGGCAAGATTAGTGATCAAATTGACAAGATGAGGAAAGCAAATTTCAGAATACCGTACATGAGAAAATCTAAACAGGACTTGGAAAACATGTAAGCTAATTATTATTATATATTAAAAGAAAAGATAATCAGATAACAGAAAAATGCCTATACTGAATTCAAAAAGACAACCAAATCCTAAATTGATTAATCGAAAAGAGATAAAAAGAAAACAATAGAAAGAAAAACAAAGAAAACATTACCCGAGGAGCCTAGACCGGACACTGGAAACTCGATTCGAGCCCCGGAATAACATAATCATTCGTTCTTTACCAAAACACATGAAAATGTTATTTCAGGACTCAAATCCAATACCGGACGCAAGAAACTGGCCAAGCTCGAACCCAATCAAATTTTAGGGTTCTGCTCGTCCTAAGATTTGAAATTCGAGCAGATATAAGGAGATTCGAGGAAACCCGGTTGGAGATTAGGAAAGAGGGAGTTGAGGCGAGTCTATGGTGTTCATGGGGTGGGGTTTAGACGCCGGCGCCGCCACTAACGGCAGTGGAAAATTAGGGCGGCTCAGTTAGGGTTCGAGTTACTTAAGCAGACCTGGTGGGATTTGAGGGAAACAGGGCTCAGATTTGGGAAGAGGAGGGCGAGGTGCTTGAGTGGTGTAAGTTTGGGAGGGTTTGGACGCCGGCTGCCGCCGTAGGCGATTTCCCTAGGGCGGGGTCATGAGAGATGATGACAGGGGGTTCTGAGAGAGGGGGGGTAGGGGCGTTCGGACACTTATATGTTAAGTGATCCCTAGTTCCTGGCCGTTGATCTAAGTATCCTAGACGGCTGGGATTGCTCGACGCCAAAACGACGTCGTTTTGATTCCATTGGGGCAGGCCAGGTTAGAGACTAGATTGGGCCTGGGCATGGAGTGATTTTGGTCCGAGTTTTGGAGTCCTTATGTGCCTGGCCTAAAATCAAAACCTTTTAATTCTTTTTATCTTTGTTTTCTTTTCTTATTTTTGTTTTCATTTTGTATTTTGATATTTTTCTGACTTTATTAAAATAAAGACCTAATTTATTTCAAAAATTAAACTCATTAATTCCTAAAAATTGATTAAGTCCTATGACAAGTTCACCAATCAACAATAAAATGCAAAAATGGACTATTTTTGTTATTTTCTTCATATTTGGTTTTAAAAACAACTTAACTACTAATTAATCCTAAAATATGAAAATAAATCCTAAACGCAAATGTCAAGTGTATTTTTTTTATATTTTCATATGAATTAAATGCATCAATAAAATGCAAACAATTAACGGAAAATAATACAAAAATTCACAAAATTGCAGAATAATGAAGAAAATCATTTTGTTTGAATTTATGGGAGTAATTCACTTAGGGCAAAAATCACGTGCTCACAGCTGCCCCTCTTTGCTCGGGAACACGGAGAGTTTTCGGGCAAAGATAAGTGAGCGGATACGAGCGATTTTTGCCCGTTTGAACACTCCGTGTGAAGCATTTTTGAAAGATTTGACCGCACCCTGCTTCGGAGGTTGCCTACATATCCTGGGCTAAAAAGGAATCAGGTTAGGGTAGTTCGGGAAGGTCTAGTAGCTGGGACTACCATGAAGCTGTGGTTTCACTGCTGTTGCTGCTGCTACTGCTCGCTGACCTCCTTATTACACCGTGTCAAAATAAAAAGAAGTTAGCCTAAGCTATGATCTATGAATTACAAAAGATCCTATCTATATCTTCAAACTTGATCTTGTATTTCTTGTTGCCTTGTTGTATTGTATTCTCCCCGGCGACATCCTTTTATTGCCGCCTTGAATTGTGATCTGAGATGCTTTGCCCTTTCTCCAGGTGGCTGCCTGACTGCTGACTACACTTTGAGATGTTTTCCTTTCTCCGGGTAATGCTTGCCCGCTGAACTCGAATGTATTCCCTGCTCTCCAGGCGGGTTCCTGATTGCTGTATTGAACTGTATTCCTCTGTTCTTCAGGTGGACTCCGTGATTGCTGAGA
>NW_017673238.1:104373-144392 GCF_001879085.1 Nicotiana attenuata
GAAATAAATGCCTCTGTTCTCCAGGCGGGCTCCTGATACTCGAATGTATTCCCTTGTTCTCTAGGTGGGCGCCTGATTTCAACAAAATAGACAAACAAAGAAAATTTTCTGCCCCAGTTTGGTGGCTGGGCGCATCATGTTACCAAATATTACTAAAAATTTGAAAGCTAAAACTTGAATTGTACTTCCCTTGTTCTCCAGGTGGGCGCCTGATTGCTGAACTTGAAATGTATTCCCTTGTTCTCCAGGTGGGCGCCTGATTGCTGAACTTGAAATGTATTCCCTTGTTCTCCAGGTGGGCGCCTGATTGCTGAAACTTGAAATGTATTCCCTTGTTCTCCAGGTGGGCGCCTGATTGCTGAACTTGAAATGTATTCCCTTGTTCTCCAGGTGGGCGCCTGACTTCAACAAAATAAAGAAAATTTTCTGCCCCAGTTTAGGATCTGGGCATATTTGTGAGTGTTAACCGGATCATTTTACCTACAGAGCTCTAAGAATTTAAGAGCTAAATCCCATTATCCAGGAGGGCCCTGAGGACTTCAAATTAAATCTCATCTTAAGAGTGATAACTTTAAAGCTAAATTATATTTCCTAAAGGTAGAACCTACGCTAAATCTTGTTATCTATGAGGGTCTTTAAATTTAACTAGGTCCCATTATCCAGGAGGGTCCTGAGAATTTCAATTAAACCCCATTATCCAGGAGGGTCCTGAAAACTCTTTGGAAATTAAATCCCATTATCTAGGAGGGGCCTGAAAGCTTTTAAATTAAATCCCATTATCCAGGAGGGTCTTGAAAATTAAATCCCATTATCCAGGAGGATCCTGAAAATTTAAAACTAAATTCCATTATCCAGGAGGGGCCTGAGAACTTTTTTTAAAATTTAAATCCCATTATCTAGGAGGGTCCTGAGCACTTGAAAACTAAATTCCATTATCCAGGAGGGTCCTGAAAACTCTTTGGAAATTAAATCCCATTATCTATGAGGGTCCTGAACACTTGAAAGCTATGTCCTATTATCCAGGGAGGTTCTGACAACTCCTAACAATTACGAACCTAAGTTATATCTTCTAAAGGTATTACCCCTACTACATTTGTTATCTAATAGGTCTTAACTACTCCCCATTATCCAGGAGGGCCCTGACAACTTCTAGTTTAAAAAAAACAGTTTTAACCTAAGCAGACCTTGTTATCTATATCTTGTTATCTAAGCAGACCTTAAAACTACGTCCCATTATCTAGGAGGGTCCTGAAAATCAAAATTCAAGTCTTATCTTATGAGTGCCAACTCTACAGCTGAATTATACTATCCTACAACAGTATCTTGTTATCTAAAGGAGATCTTAAAACTGTGTCCCATTATTCATGAGGGTCCTGACAACTCCTAATTGAATCCTATCTTAAACAGGCAACTTTGAAACCAACTTATGTTCCTTGGGGTATATTTATGCTAAATTATGCTACTCATGATTGTTTTGAGATTTAAACTAAGTCCCATTTTCCAGGAGGGTCCTGAGAACTCCTAATTGGATCCTACTTCAAACATGCGACTTTGAAACCACTTATATTCCCTGATGTATCTTTATGCTAAATTATGCTACTCATGATTGCTTAAAAAAAACTGGGTCCCATTTTCCAGGAGGGTCCTGAGAGTTTACGGTCAAACCTGTTTGGTGCTTGCTCTTCCCCTACGGAGAGTTCCTCCGAAACAAACGAAATTTCCTGCCCCTGTTTCCATCAAAGAAAAATCTTGTCAATTTAAAAACATGGTGGTCGGTTTTTGTGGCCTTGAACTTTGAGGGCGATTGCTCCTTCATTTCCCATGATAACTGATTTCCACTCGAAGACCCTGCCTGCTTATTGACTAACCACTTTCTCTGTCATCCGTAATACCTTTTCTCCGTTCAGACCCAATATCCTCTATTTATTGCATTTCTCATGAACTGGCATCTACCCAACCTTTGTGTCTCACATGAATCCTAAAGCACGTCCATTGCCCCCCACTCCGTGTGTATGCTGTTCTTTCTTGACTTAAACCACTGGCCTTGGCCTTGAGGTCTGTTGCTCCTTCACTTGCCATGACAACTGATTTCCATTCGAAGACCCCGCTTGTTCCTTGACTAACTACTTCCTTTGTAAACCTTAACACAAAAAATACCTCTTCTCGCTCAAACCCAACACCTTCTATCTGTTGCATTGCTCCTGAACTGACATTTACCAACCTTTGTGTCTCACATGAACCCCAAAGCACGACACTTGTCACCCCCTCTTTGCGTATGTTGTTCTTTCTAAGCCACCGGTCCTGTCCTTGAGGTCTACAGCTCCCTCATTTGCCATGATAACTTTGATTTCTGCTTGGAGGATTTTGTTCGTCACTGGTTTACCACCTTTTGTCAATCCTATCACAGGAAATACCTTTGATCTGTTCACCCCAATTCTTCATTTGTTGCATGAATTGACATATACCAAGCCTTTGCATTTCACAAGGATCCCAAAGCATGTTGATTATTGCCAACTTAGCGTGCCTGCTGTTCTTTCCTGACTTATGACGCTTTGATGTGCTAACCAGATCCCGTTTTGTGTAATTGGAAAGCTGGTGGCAAATTTTGAAGTCATTTCTCACTTGTGTTGACCCAATAGACTCAGGAAGAGGAAATAAACTAGACAAAAGGGACAGAGTAGATGACAACGGAAAGAGATGATTCCTAACAAGAAAACTACAAAGTGGAAACCTATCGGATGTGGGTACCGACTCTAATGACCTTGACAGGCACCTGTGGCCTATTCTGTTAAGCAAATCTGATGCTCAGCTGTTGTCGTACCTTATTGCCGTGAAATTGGGCTTCGATGCTCCGCCTATCCAATTTGAATTACAATCCTTTTCGACTTGTAGTGCCCGAAGGGTTTTCACCATCAAGCCTCTCTCATTTCGTTCTTTCTCTCAGCTCCCCGTCGCCTTATGGTGCCCGTGAAGGTTTTCACCAATAAGACTCTCTCATTTTGATTTCTCTCAGATTTCATCGCCTTGCGGTACCCGTGAGGGTTCTCATCAACAAGACACTCTCATTCTTCATTTCCTTCGTTTGGACCGGAGTGTTGCCCCTATATGATTCACCTCTACTCGCTTGACTTGGCATCTCTCGAAGACTGATCAGAAGGTCTTCCTTTGAACCGTAATGTGGGCTTTTGGATATGGTTAGAAAGAAAGGGTATCAAAGGCTCAAAACAATTCAACACGGGTTCAAAATTACAACTTTCGGAATCAGATTTCTCACAACAACCACAACTTCTGCCCCACTTTCTTCCTTGGGGACTTTTGGATTTTTATTTCGGTGTGACTGAACCTCAGAGAGAGGCTGCCTACGTACCCTTTCGGGATCAAGGCAAATGTAGTTCAGGTCATAGGAATTACTTTGTATGTTGTGATTCTTCTTTTCTTTTTCTTCCTTTTTCTCTTCTTTTCTTTTCTTTCTTCCTTTTCTCTTTTTGTTGTTTTTTTTTCTTTTTCTCTTTCTTCTCTTTTTCTTCTTCTTTTTTTTTCTTCCTTTTTTCTTCTCTCTCTTTTCATTCTTTTTCTTTTCTCTTTTTCCTTTACTTATCTTTCACGCTTGTGTTTCTGATCTTTGTTGTTGATTCCGAAAGAGGGGTATGAAAGAAAATAAGGCTCAAAGGGGTAACGAAGGATAAAGTGTTTAGATAGCAGAATAAAATGCCTTCGTCATTCCAATCTCCAAAACTTGCCAAGTGCAAACAACACAATTAAACAAACCAAGGAAAATATTTGTAACATCTTTTGATTGTACCATACTTGATAACCATATCCACACATTCGCCTTCTACATCTGCTGAATACAAAGCACCAGTCGACAACACTCGCACTCTCCTTACCACGAACGGCCCCGGTCAATTTGGTAAACTTGGCTTTAGCTTAACCCGATGCGGCATGATCCATTTCAATATGGTTTCTTTATGTTCTATCTGCCCCAGTTTCACACAATTCGGACTCGAAATGATCTCAAAGTGTCCAAATCTGTTCTTATTTCCCTCAAGTGCCCCTGTCATCTTCAATATTGTTTCAATGCTTCATGACTAACTTTTTGAGTCCAGGCCGAGAATTATGCATGCATGTCATGTCACTAGAGCCAACAGGAAAAGAACTCGAAAGAAAAGAGAACTAAGCAAAAGAAAATGACTAGAAATAACAGAAAACAGGAAAAGACAGACGGTGAAACGGTTCGAACAACAAGACAAGCAAACTAGACTGGGGTTACAACCCTGGAACAAACCTAGACAGCACTAAACGAGCTACTACGACTAAACAAACCAAGCAAAATTAAAGGATAGAAGGGTTTGAGTCACAAGACAATATCCGGATTACAACCCTGAAATAACCCGGACAACAGAAATGACAACAAAATAAACCACCAAAATTCCACTCCGGCTGACCAAGAAATGGAGCGTCTTCCCAATTACCAAGCACGGCATCTTAGCCACTGAGTTTCACATCAATACTGCCAAGACCATTATCAACTTTAATCAACAAGTTCCCAAGAGGATTCGCATGCTCCCTGTCACTGTCATTGGCCACAACTACCCCTTCTTGAATCATTCTTTCTATTTCCCTTTTCAAAGAGCGACAATCTTCAATGCTATGCCCCCGGACTTTAGAGTGGTACATGCATCGAACAGCAGGATCAAAGCCTTTCACATATGGGTCTGAAAAATTGCTTTTGGGCACCCGTATCAACCCACTCAGTTCTGTTGTTCTCTGCCATTGCCTTTTGCCTTTGTGCTGTATGGAAGAGTTAAAAACCACAAAACCAACCACCTTTCTTAAATGATATGACAAAATGAAACCATCACGTTAGCGTTAGGGCATTTGACATAAGATAATTTCATTTTACGTGCAATGCACCTAGCCACAGTTATCGGTTCTAAAAATGACTTCGAGGGTACAAAGGTCAGTTGGCATCATCCCAATTGTTTATGTCAACCTCTCTTTTCTTCCCTCACACTTCTTAGCTTGATCATTTTCTTTCTTTTTCTTTCTAATTATCACTCTTTTTCTTCCTTCTCATTTCTCACATCCCACAATTCTGCCTCTTTTTCCTTTCCTTTTCTCTTTTTCCCATTTTTCCTCTTTTTTTTTCTTTTAACAAATAAAAAAATGATTTGATCGAACCCTATGTAGGTTGCCTACGTATCATGACCCCGCATGAATCAGATCTTTGCGTAGTTCTGGAAGAACGGGAATAAAGTAAACAAACTGACATTCTTTCTCTTTTTTTCTTTTTTACCTTAATGACAACTCTGATGAGAAAAGAGAAATAAAAGATGCAAAACCCTTTTTTTGAATTTCTAGACTTAATGTTCTATAACCTATTCTAAACTCAAGCTTAGCGAGCATATATTTTTTCCTTTTTTGGAAACAAATACACTATGGGAAATTATTAAGGAAAAATCCTACAAGAGAAAAATATTTTTTGACTCATTTTTTTTGTCTATTGTAAAAAAAATCATTAAGAGATCATGAATCAACTTAATAGGCCTCTAGACTAAACCAAGGAAATGTAACCAGGTACAGATCAGTGCTTTCATGTGCTGAAACTTAAGTGTCAATAGACCAAATCACTATGTGTATATTTCGTCTTCACCAGTTACATCTCCCCGCATTCAGCAATCATGCATGCCAGCTTCGGTTTGTTGTTAGCTCCAATAGCCACATTCTCAATCTTTCTGACCACTAAAAGACCATCTCCAAGAACACGCCCAAAAACAACATGCTTGTTGTCAAGCTAGTCGCACTTTGCACATGTGACAAAGAACTGACATCCATTAGTGTTTGGTCCACTATTTGCCATTGACAATAGGCCAGGACCAATGTGCTTGGCAATAAAGTTTCCATCCTCAAACTTGCTTCCATATATGGAAACACATCCACTACCATCTCCCTTTAGGAAATCACCACCTTGAATCATGAAGTCCTTAATTACCCTATGGAACTGACAATTCTTGAAACCTTGTGGTACTCCTGCTTTCCTGAATCTCCCGTGCACAGTTGCCTGAAATTCTCAGCAGTTTTGGGAGCAATATCGGCGAAGAGCTCCATCTTGATGCGACCAGCAGGAATATTGTGGCCGATGGTTATGTCAAAAAACACAACTGGGTTCTTTTGTACTTGTGGCCTTAGGTGCCACTCCACCACTCCTCCTCCAACGCTGCTCGACGCCATTTTTGTGGAAGTACAAAAGCTGTGATTAGCGGAAGAATTCGCGCTGCTGCTGCTCTTCATCTGGTAATGAATTGCTGAAAGGTATGCCCTCAAATTAACCACTCAATTACCAATTACACTTTGCATCAACAGAACTGGGAAAGTTTCTCATTTCCAGATCAGCAGTCTAGGATTGAGCACGCATCTCGCATGGAACAACAGGTTAATCAAAGGAGTGAAAATCATGATTTTACCACAGTACAAGATTGGGATCCAAGAGCAAAAAAAAAATATGTCTTTTCTTGAACAAAAGATACATCAACTCCAAGAGCTGGTGCATATAATTGCTGACCACAAAAGTCTAGTTGGGATTCAGGGAAATGACCTTTCAATTCAGCAACAACAACTAATAACAGCTGATCTTACCTCTATTATTGTTCAATTGATATCAACTGCAGGGAGTCTTTTTCCAACCGTGAAGCATCATACACTTTCCTCCGCGAGCCCAACTACTAAGCAACATGCGCAATTAGGTGGTGTTTCGGTTCCTTCTGGAAAAGATATTAATGTCGGTGCACTACCACACAGTATTAATGTAACTAAGGCGGAAGATCAGCCCAACCAAGTTGATCTAATGGGCGATCATGGCATTGAACAGAAGCATGATGTTGACGAACATGAGGCAAAAGATGATGATGAATTCCATGAGGAAGAGAACCTTCCTCCTAGTTCCTACGAGATTCTGCAGCTGGAGAAAGAGGAAATTCTTGCACCTCACACTCATTTTTGCACAATTTGTGGGAAGGGATTTAAGAGAGATGCCAATTTGCAGATGCACATGAGGGTCATGGTGATGAGTACAAAACTCCAGCTGCTCTTGCAAAGCCTTAGAAGCATGATTTTGATTTATAAAATATTTTTCAAATACAAAATAGGAAACAATAACAAAAGACTCGACAAACTTAACTGGACTATGACAGACTCTTGCATCAACTAAATGATTGAATACTACTATACAGGACTAGAAAGTAAAACATGAACAATAGACTCTAAAACACAAAAAAGCTCCTCAGGCAGCTCCTGAATGCAGTGGTCTTGGGGGTATCTGTCATGCTCAAACTCCGGTAAGTAGATCCACAAGTAGATCCACACCTGTATGAGAAAACTGGAACCAACACTATGTGAGACAATAACATTCCCTACCAGACACATGCAAGACATGGTTGTGACTATTTTTCTAAATTAACCTATGTGGCTAAAAGTGACTAAAAATGCAAAATTTGGGTAAGACCCCGCGAAGCCAAGAACCTAAAATTCACTAGGAAGACCGGACCCTATGTGGATTGCCTACGTATCACGTCCCGAAAGACGAGAATCAGGTATGCGTAGTTCGGACAGATTGGATACGGTCGAGAATTTTAGAGAAATAACTAATTTAAAAAAAAATATGCTTTTTTTCTTGTCCTTGAGAATGATGAAACATGCAAAATCTTTTTGGATTTTCTTTTTCCTCTTTTTTTTGATTTTTGATTTTTGAGTTTTGAAAAATGTTGAAAAAGTGCAAAATCTATTTTTTTTTTGAATTTTTGAGCTCTCACTTTTTCTTAACACGATGTGGCAAAAGACATAATTGGATCTATTTGCTCTATTTTCACACTTCACCCTCTCTTTTTCTTTTCTTTGTTTTCTTTCTTTTTTCATTGTTTCGTTTTCATTTTTCCATTTGCCCTCAGCTATCATTGGTCCGCCAAATGACCCTTTTACCCTTGAATAAATGCAACATGTAGCACATAGGATGCATCAAGATGGTCTGTTATTTTGGGTATACCTGTCCTAGACGGACCCAACCCCTGTGTTGAGTCCCCTAAGTCAAAATGCACATGATGCAAACAAGCGCTCCTACTAGGGATCCGGCATGAGGTTTTGTTCTTCTAGGTTTAAACCCTAGGTTTATTGGCCTAGACCTGGCTTACCCGAGCAGACAACTCGGGCCGAGGGGGAGGCAGCGTACTGGGGATACAGAAGCTCCGCCGGCTTTGCAACTTATCCAAACCTCGTTCTAAATGGGAAAGACTCTAAACAGAAGAGAAGCTACACGAAGTGCACCCTTCTCCATGATGTAGAAGACTCGGAAAGAGGAAGGGATTCGCGACAGTTTCTATATACAATTTCAACAAATATTAAAGCGGTAAAATATTTAGCACATATAGCATGGAACATGTAAAAAAATCAAATAAAGCCAAATATGACAATTTAACTGAGCTCAAATTCTTGAACCCTGAATCAGAGATTCTGGGTTCGGTCCCCAGCAGAGTCGCCAGAGCTGCCACACCTCCTTTTTCCTACTACTACACCCCGTGAAGGGTATAGTAAAAGGTGTTTTTCCAATTAAAGGACAATCGAAACGGGATTCGTTTATTAAGAAGTTCAGAGTCGCCACTTGGGAGATTTATGGTGTCCCAAGTCACCGGTTTGAATCCCGAATCGAGGAAAGGGTTTGACTTTGTATTAACAGTCGCGAACCAGAAATCCGGGTAAGGAATTCCGTTAACCCGGGAGAAGGGGTTAGGCACTCCCGAGTTCCGTGGTTCAAGCACGGTCGCTCAACTGCTATATTTGGCTAAAGTCTGATTTTAATACATGTTATCCTATTGCAATTTTAGAATTGTTTAATCGCTTTTAATTAGTTTTTATGGAAGTGAACGCCGTTTAAGAGCGTGTTTTTGGATCACGTCACATGAAATGCACCCGGATCCTCAACACCTCTTATTCAACGTTTTGGGATTTGGATTTGGGCCGCATGAAATGCACACCCGTATTTAAGAAGGTAAAATTATTAAAAGCGCGCCTAAAGTGGCTAGCGTCGTATTAACTTTGCGGGAGGCCATGGAAATTCGCTAAATGGCACGCCCCGAATTCTAAATATTTTTATATAATCGTTTAATGAGGGCCCCGCAATTTATATGTTTTGTGCGGCGAGGCCCGTCCCATTTTATTTAAAAGGGCAAGTCCTAAAGTAACTATGACTTTCTATTTTTTATTTGTCTCTAATAATAAAAGAAAAAGTCCTAGCCAATTAATATTTAAAAATTCGGGCTTCATGTTCAAGTCCGGGTTCAAACAAAAGGTCAAGCCTTTTAGTTTGGACCCGCTACCTAACCCGAATGCCCAAATTACCAATTGGCTTTATTCATAACACCCCTTAGCTATTAAAAGGGAATTGAACCAAATGGGCGAGCCGGCTAAAAGAGCTAACGTTGAGAGTGAGAAAAATGGGAAATTGGGCCTGTCATGAAGCCCGGCAGCTCAGGCCCTTATTGAATTAGCAGAAAACGGGCCTGGCATCAATTTTGGCCACGTCGAAACACTTCTTCAGGGCCCAAACAATTCAGGCCTTGAAAATGTCAACTAAAGTTAGAATTTAATTTTATTGTACATGAACATGGTATCAAACATTAGGCTTCAAACTCATGTATCAATTAGAATCTAAACATTTGTTAAGCTACAAATCAATGCAAACAATTATAAGAAATGATGATTACACCGGGGTGATTATCAATTAGCTGGAATCAAAAATTGGAACGGATTTAACATGTTGAAGTACACGTTTGTGATTTTAATAGCCATATCACTTGACCTCAAATGCATGATGTGCAACATTATTCCAAGCATTCCTTAGATCTGAAGTTGACGAATGCGAGTACACATGCTACCTCTGAATCAGTTTTGAGTTCCACAATGATTTTCAAGGTTTTAAAGTTAGAACAACTCCTAGAATTTAAATTATGCTAGGCTAATATATTTGGAGGAATAGTCACAAATCTAACGACCTACATAGTCCAGTACAGTCCAATTCAATTACAAATATGAAACGAGGCTACAATTACACAAACAACTGCATCTGTCAAACTGTTAACACATATGGAACCAAATGAATATAGAGAGGCAAATATCATGCATAATTTTTCATTCCCTTTCCAATTTGAGCTACACCACAACTGGTTCAAGGTATGTACCTGGAATTTGAGTCAAATAGAAAAAGAAAGGAAGTCAGCAGCAGTCAACAATACTCAGCTCAAATCCAACAGGAAATAGCTCGTAATCAGATTTTGGTCCAACACACAATGTCAAAGAGCCCAGGAGAATGTAACAGAGGTTCAGCACCACAAATGACCCCAAAATAACTCGATTGAAACCAAAAACCCACTCAAAATCAATTCTAACAGATCTCTGAAACTTCAGCCACCAAAAATAAACCAAAAAGCTTTGAAATAATTCCTAAACGACTTGAAATTGAATCTAGGGCCAAACTAGATTTGCAATTAATCTAAAATCTCAATGTAACAGTAGATTTTTTTGGATTTTCTGTTGTTTTTTGAAGAACTAGATCTAAGATTTGGATTTGAAATTCAGATTCTCAGCTAATGGAAGCTATGAAATATTTTTTTTTTGGGAAATTGGAGGCTCAAAAAACTTCTGAATGAAGGCATTGGGGTTGCCTTTTATAGGCAAGAAATGGGGTAGAATGTTCTAGATGGCACTCACATTTTTTCCTTCTTTTAGTTTCAGATTTCATCCACTAAACCTTCAATTTTTAGCTTGTCTCTCAAGTTACTGCCCTAAGTTTGCTGAAATCTTCACTAAAGTCCTATTCTAGAAGGCCCTAGGGTGTTCTTCTACTTATACAATACCTATACTACCCTTATTCGAGTTCTAGAATTACCAAGCTTTAACAAACTAACCATTTTGGGTGCCCAAAATACCCCTGGAGACCCCCTGAAATTACTAACATTCCAAACAACTAATCTAAGCCTAATGACTAAATGAACTAAATGAATTAACCCATGACACTTACTGATTAAACCCACACCGGACTGAATTAAAATAACCAAAAACTAACGAATCACATACTAACAAAAATAAGGATCAAACAATACCTAGACAGAATCAATTAACAAAACAAAACCAAACGCATGCTCAGGCAAGATTAATGATCAAATTGACAAGATGAGGAAAGCAAATTTCAGAATACCGTACATGAGGAAATCTAAACAGGACTTGGAAAACATGTAAGCTAATTATTATTATATATTAAAAGAAAAGATAATCAGATAACAGAAAAATGCCTATAGTGAATTCAAAAAGACAACCAAATCCTAAATTGATTAATCGAGAAGAGATAAAAAGAAAACAATGGAAAGAAAAACCAAGAAAACATTACCCGAGGAGCCTAGACCGGACACTGAAAACTCGATTCGAGCCCCGGAATAACATAATCGTTCGTTCTTTACCAAAACACATGAAAATGTTATTTCAGGACTCAAATCCAATACCGGACGCAAGAAACTGGCCAAGCTCGAACCCAATCGAATTTTAGGGTTCTGCTCGTCCTAAGATTTGAAATTCGAGCAGATATAAGGAGATTCGAGGAAACCTGGTTGGAGATTAGGAATGAGGGAGTTGAGGCGAGTCTATGGTGTTCATGGGTGGGGTTTAGACGCCGGCGCCGCCATTAACGGCGGTGGAAAATTAGGGCGGCTCAGTTAGGGTTTGAGTTATTTGAGCAGACCTGGTGGGATTTGAGGGAAACAGGGCTCAGATTTGAGAACAGGAGGGCGAGGTGCTTGAGTGGTGTAAGTTTGGGAGGGTTTGGACGCCGGCTGCCGCCGTAGGCGATTTCCCTAGGGCGGGGTCATGAGAGAGGATGACAGGGTGTTCTGAGAGAGGGGGTAGGGGCGTTCGGACACTTATATGTTAAGTGATCCCTAGTTCCTGGCCGTTGATCTAAGTATCCTAGACGGCTGGGATTGCTCGACGCCAAAACGACGTCGTTTTGATTCCATTGGGGCAGGCCGAGTTAGAGACTAGATTGGGCCTGGGCATGGAGTGATTTTTGTCCGAGTTTTGGAGTCCTTATGTGCCTGGCCCAAAATCAAAACCTTTTAATTCTTTTTATCCTTCTTTTCTTATTTTTGTTTTCATTTTGTATTTTTATATTTTTCTGACTTTATTAAAATAAAGACCTAATTTATTTCAAAATTTAAACTCATTAATTCCTAAAAATTGATTAAGTCCTATGACAAGTTCACCAATCAACAATAAAATGCAAAAATGGACTATTTTTGTTATTTTCTTCATATTTTGTTTTAAAAACAACTTAACTACTAATTAATCCTAAAATATGAAAATAAATCCTAAATGCAACTGTCAAGTGTATTTTTTTTTATATTTTCATATGAATTAAATGCACAAATAAAATGCAAACAATTAACGGAAAATAACACAAAAATTCACAAATTTGCAGAATAATGAAGAAAATTATTTTGTTTGAATTTATGGGAGTAATTCACTTAGGGCAAAAATCACGTGCTCACAGTGTACATCCCTCAAAAGGCTATAAAAGGACAAGTGTTAGCGGACTTCTTGGCAGATCACCTTATACCTGATGATTGGGAGCTAACTGAAGAACTACCTGATGAGGACGCAATGGTCATTGAAGTTCAATCTCTATGGAAGATGTACCTTGATGGTGCTTCACATCGCGGATGAGCTGGTGCTGGTGTAGTATTTGTCACTTCTCAAGGTGAAGTTCTGCCCTACTCTTTTATGTTGATGCAACTCTGCTCTATCAACGTTGCTGAGTATCAAACACTAATACTTGGGCTTGAAATGGCTTTCAAAATGAACCGGTTGCAATTGCAAGTCTTTGGTTACTCTCAGTTGGTGATCAACCAGCTTTTAGGTAGTTACGAGGTCAAGAAACCTAAACTACGCCCATATCATGATTATGATAAAAAATTAATGGGATGGGTCGGTGACGTGACTATTCAACATGTGCCAAGGAAAGAAAATAAGAAGCCTGACGCTTTAGCTGCCCTAGCTTCATCGTTAACCCTACATGATCAAGTGCAAGTTACTATCTATCAAAAATGGATAGTACCGCCGCCAAATAAGGCTAAAGGTGAAGAAAATGAACTCAAGCATCCTGTCGTTGTTTCTGAAGCTGAGAAAGAAGAATGGCGACAACCCATTATCGACTACTTAAGCTATGGGATACGTCCAAAAAATCCGAGAAGAAGGACTGAAATTTGTCATCATGCACCTCGCTTCCTTTACTATAAAGATACTCTATACAGAAGGTCATTCGAGGAGTACTCTTGCGATGCTGAGGGAAGAAGAAACACTCCAAGCTTTGGAAGAGGCACATTCTGGGGTATGTGGATCTCACCATTCTAGACCAAAGCTCCACTTCCATATAAAAAGGATGGGATATTATTGGCCAATGATGGTAAAAGATTGCTTGGACTATGCTCGAAGATGCAAGGTTTGTCAATTCCATGCAAATTTTATTCATCAACCTCCAGAAGTGTTGCACCCTATTGTGGCGTCCTAACCGTTTGATGCTTGGGGATTGGATGTTGTTGGACCACTGCCAAAGTCCTCTGGCGGGCACCTATACATCTTGGCTACAATTGACTACTTCTCCAAATAGGCTGAAGTTGTTGCTCTTAAGGAGGTAAAGAAGGAAAATGTTGCAAGTTTCATCCGAGTAAACATAATCTATCACTTTGGAATTCCTTGTTACATAATAAGATAATGGAAAGCCATTCGATAATAGGTTGATGAACAAGATTTGTGATCTCTTTGGCTTCAAGCAACGTAACTCTTCGAGTACAATGCTGCCGCCAATGGTCTAGCTGAGGCATTCAACAAGACTCTATGCAACATGTTAAAGAAAGTCGTCTCCAAATCCAAACGAGATTGGAATGACCGTATGGAAGAAGCTCTATGGGCATATAGGACGACTCACCGCATGCCAACACAAGCGAATTCTTATTCACTCGTTCAAGGAGTCGAAGTCGTCTTGCCACTCGAGCGTCAAATACCTTCATTACGACTAGCTATTTAAGAAGGGACCACTTATGAAGAAAATGCTCGCATTTGATTAGCATAGTTGGAGGCTCTTGATGAGAAGAGGTTGGAAGCTCAATAGAGTCTTGAATGTTATCAAGCTCGATTGTCTCGCGCCTTCAATAAAAGAGTTCGCCCGAGATCCTTTCAAGTAGGAGATCAAGTCCTTGCCATACGAAGACCGATTATTACTTCCCATAAACCTGTAGGGAAGTTCATTTCAAAATGGGATGGGCCATATGTCGTACAAGAAGCTTACTCAATTGGGGATTACAAGCTGGTTGATGCAAATGGCATGAGAATCGGCCCTATCAATGGAAAACTTTTGAAGAAGCATTATCCTTGAAGTTGCAACGCTCCTTAACGCATGAGCCTAAACTGGATGTTCCTACACTACTAGCCCGCATAAGTCTAAACTGTGTACAGCCCACACAAAAAAGAAAGTAAGCTAGGTTGAAAACCTCAAAAGAGGCAACCTAGGCAAAAGTTAGGACATAAAAATAATAATAAAACTAAAAAGAAATTCACCCATTCTGAACTACGGTATGACTTGATCCTATTCACCGAGGTACGTAGGAAGCTTAGAGTTTCATTCTGAGTTCAGTCGCATAAGTTCAAAAGATACATAATCCGCCAATCCTTTTCCGGATGAAGTACGATGGAATGTAATCCATTCAATCGGCACTTGAAAATCGAGTTGAGATACCATTCTTCTGTTAAACTTTGGATCTCATTTGACTTAAAGAGGGCATGCGGCTATGGTAAATTGGTGTCTTCAATAAAATAATTAATATCTTTTAGGAGGCTGCCAAGAATTTGCATTGAAGTCCGGGGATTCGCTATGCTTTCATGTTCACCAAACCTTCAAGTTTTTTTGGTGAGCCTTCACGACATTTCAAATTCAGTGAGAATTGAACCCAATTTTTGGTGAGAATGAAGCTCTTGAATTTCAATTTTTTGGCGATTAAAAAGGTCTTGCGATCTCGAGGCTTCCACATCAAGATACAAATTTTTTGGTGAAGTCGCGCTAATTTGGGAATGTCGACATATCAGAAACAAAAGTCGACTTCGAACTATCATCTGAAACTATACTTAAGGCATTAAATTTTACATTTTGGATATGTTTTATACTTTGAAGTTTAGTTTTCATGAAATCAAGCGGTTCATAATTTCCACATCCCTACATCAAAATACAAGACTTTTGGTAAAGTCGCACAAATCTGAAATCGTCAGTGTGTCAGAATTTAGTATTGACTTCGAAATATTATCTGAATCTATCTTTAAGGCACTAAATTTTTGAATTTTGGATATGTTATAAATTTGGATGTTCAGTTTCCAATAGATCAAACGGTTCGTAATTTTGACATTCCTACATCAAGATACAAATTTTTTGGTGAAGTCGCGCAAATCTGAAATCGTCGCAGCATCAGAATTTAATAATAATTTCGAACTATTATCTGAAACTATCCTTAAGGCATTAAATCATGTATTTTGGATATTTTATATATTTGTAAGTTAAGTTTCCAAAATATTAAACGGTTGGTAATTTTGACTTTTCTACACCAAGATATGATTTGTTTGGTTAGACTGTGCAAATCTAAAATCTTCAACGAGGTGAAATCTAAAGTTAGTTTCAAAATATTATCTGGGGCGATTCTGAAGGTGTTTGATTCTATGTTTTTGATATGATTTATATATTGAAGTCTAATTTTTTAGAAATCAAATGGTTCGTTATTTGGACTTTCCCACGACAAGATACGAATCTTTCGTTACAAGCGCGTAAAGCTAAAAATTATGCGACTAAGATAAATGTCGTGCAAATGTCGGGCAATGTAAAGCAAAAGAGAAGAAATCTTATTTAAGATGAAATAAATATCCACTAGGTCAATCTAACATAAAGATAAAAGGGGTTATAATGCTAATAGGCTAATCTAAACAAAACTTGTAATTGATCAATTCTTGACAGCTAGTCTCCTGGTTCTTCTTCTTCTCCTCCAAATTGGCCGAATCATCAACAGTCAGCAAATTTACATTGTCATATTGTCACGACCCAAATTCCCTCTCCGTGAGTTTTCGTGACAGCACCTAGTCTCTACGACTAGGTAAGCCTAACACTTTGCAGAAATGAGATAAAAGCATGAATATTAACTACTAATAGTAACAATTATCTAATAAGCAACTGAATGTCACTCGGCATATACAATTATCACCTCTGAATTGTACCAAACAATTCCCAAAACCCGGAATACCGTAAATCACAATCTACTAAGAAGTCTTAACTGTTCTATACATCATTTCTACATAAAGAAGGAAAAATAAACATAGGGGGACAGAGGGGGACTCCGAGGATCTGCGGGCGTGGGCAGATATACCTTGAAGTCTCTAATAAGCAGCAACGGCTGCAACTAGTGATGAGGCTGGTAAGATGAACCTGGATCTGCACACGAAAAACATGTGCAGGGAAGGGCATGAGTACACCACAAAGGTACCCAGTAAGTGCCAAGCTTAACCTCGGTCGAGTGATGACGAGAGCAGGTCAGGGCTCTGCTGGTATATATATATATAAATAAAATACAACAGAATGAAATATCGCAGTAAGAGGAAATAAAATTTAACAAGAAATGTAAGCATAGAAGAAACATAGCTCAGAATAAAGAAATAATAACAGGGGATCTCCCAGAATACCATCCCGTAGTCCCAAACGTAAATGTGCAGGGGGATATCCCAGAATACCGTTCCGTAGTCCCAAAGTAAATATACAGTGCTGGGGGATCTCCCGGAATATTGTTCCGAGTCCCGAAGCAAATATACAGTACAGGGGGATCTCACGGAATACCGTTCCGTAGTCCCAAAGTAAATATGCAGCTCAAACAATAGAATTTCAACTACAACACGAAAATCCTACAATTATAGACTAGATGCAAGTTAATAAAGAAGCAGGAAATTCAGTAAGCATGCTGCACAGAGTTCAGATAAGCAATTAAGACACGTAAACATGCTGTCCTAAAATAAATAGGATAATTACATATGCTAGTGTAGCTCAGTTAAAGGAAAACATATATTTTACTTAATGAAAGCAGAGTTTTTCAACAAATAGCCCGTGTACGCACTCATCACCTCATATACACGGCGCTCATATATCAAACAGTACCAAATCCTAAGGGGAGTTCCCCCACACAAGATTAGGCAATTCACTTACCTTGAACCAAGTTCAATCAATCAATCACAATGCTCTTACCACGAATATCCTACTCCGAATGGCCCAAATCTAGCCAAAATCAATTACATAACATAAATATAACTACAAGGAACTAATCTAGATAATGAAATCAAACCTAAAGCAAGAAATTGGAAGTTTGCCCCGAAAAGCCTCCCCGGGCACATGTCTCGGAATTGGGAAAAATTTACGAATTATGAACATCCATTCACTCATGAGTCAAACCATACCACCTATACTCAAATCGGATACCAAAATCTCGATCAAAATCCCAAAATTCGGCCTAAGAACTTTTCTCAATTTTTCCCCTATTTTCCAACTCAAATCCCTAAATAAATGATGAAATCAATAATGGATTAATGGAATAAAACCAAAAACGAGTTAGGAATCATTACCCAATAACTTCCTCTGAAAATCCTTCAAAGAATCACAAAACCCCAGCTCTCAAGTCCAAAAATGAAGAATGAATTCAAACCATCGATTTTGCCCTATTTCTGCCAGTTAAACCGCACCTGCGGTTACTTAACCGCTTCTGCGGCTAAAGCTCCGCACCTGCGGAATTTCATTAAACTCCAAGATCCGCATCTGCGCTTCACCTGTCCGCTTCTGCGATCTGCCTCCTCTTCTGCGATTCCTTCTCCGCAGGAGGGAGTCCGCTTCTGGGATCCCTTCACCGCACCTGCGACCACTGGCTACCCAGACCAGGCTGCATCTGCGATTTAACTACCGCTCATGCGAGCCCGCACCTGCGGTCTCCCCTCCGCAGGTGCGAAAACACCTGGAACTAGCAAAACTCAGCAATGGCCTAGGTCCAAACACACCCGAGGCCTAGGAGCTTAACCAAATGTATCCTAAAATACCATAAAAACTTAGTCGCGCCCTCAAATCATATCAAACAACGCTACAACCACAAATCACTCTCCAATCCAAACATATTGAACTTGAAACTTCCAAATTCGACAACCGATGCCGAAACCAACCAAACCACGTCCGATTGACCCCAAATTTTGTACACAAGTCATAATCAACATTACGAACCTACTCCAACTTCTGGAATCGGATTCCAATCCCGATATCAAAATTTCCACTACCGACCCAAAACTCCGAAAATTCGACTTTCGCCATTTCAAGCCTAAATGAGCTATGGACCTCCAAAACACAATTCGAACACGCCTCTAAGCCCAAAATCACCCAACGGAGCTAACAAAATTGACAGAACTCCATTACAGAGTCGTCTTCACACAGTTCCGACTACGATCCAAATTCCAAGACTTAAGCCTCTATTTAGGGACTAAGTGTCCCAAAACACTCCAGAAGCCAAAATGAAACCTCCCGGCAAGTCACAATAGCAGAAATAGATACGGGGGAAGCAGTTAATAGGGGTTTAGGGCTCTAACTCTCAAAAAAATTGGCCGGGTCGTTACAAATATGAAGAGACCTCAGTCTCGACAGTTGAAACTTTTTCTTGAATCTCTTCAACCTCCTTTTGAGTCGCTTCTATAACACCTTAGAGGTTCTCCCTCTCTTGTTGTAATGTCTGCAACTTGTTCACAACTCTCTTCAGTTTCTTTTCACTAGAGGAAACTTTTGACTTTCTCAATTGCTTCAAGTTTGAACGATTCAAGACGCTTCTTAGCTTTGGAAATCAGCTCCAGCTTCTCATCTTGACTCGTCTTATCAGCCAAATTGGATTGCTCTTGGTCATATGAAGCAGCAAGCTCGAAAAGAGAATCCAGTAAACACTCTAATGGGAAAGATCTAAAATATTCGCCTTTTTCATATCCTCGAAAATCTCGGTGATTTGCTCCATATAAGATGAGAGCAGTTCCGCATGAGTTTCGGAGAGTCTATTGCAAATATCCTCCCAAGTCCCAAGATGAATTCCTTTTTGCGGTTAAAGACAATGCTATTTTCTTAGAAAATAGACACTGCCGCATTTGTCATTGGTGGAACGCGAGTTATCCTATTTGGAGTTTGTCTTTTTAGGGCTTTGTCATGAGGAGGAGATGATGACTTTGAAGACGACTTCACTTTAGACGTAGGCCCTCCAATAGATTCATCACTCACTTGCGGCTTATCATGTGGGGATACAATTGGATGCCCAATGGCATTTAACTGCCTAAGGAAAAGGCAAAGAAAGTAGGCAATTTTTAGTGAAGCTATTCGTTCGATTAAAAAAAAGGGCAAGGTGATTGTATGTTTACCTCTTTGTTACAAGCCGTATGCGTTCTTGAGGCACTATCAACACTTGGAACCTCTAAGATCTCTACTGAGTTAGGCCGTTTCCTTTTTCAATTTTGATCTTCATTCGTACTCTAGCTTGTATCATGAGGAACTTGCGTGCTAAATGGAAGAACTGGAGGGTGTTTCTCTATATCTGTTGAAGTGCACACCACCTCTTTCAAAGCTGCCTTTGAGGATTTAAGCTTCCTTTTCTTATGTTGTGTAACTACTTTTGGGATTGGAATAGGTGGTTCTTTGACTTTTGAGAGAGTCTTTCCAACACCTTGATCTTCACCTCCTAAAGGAGTAGTAGATTTTAGCCCAACATTGTCTACCAGGGCTTGTAAATTATTCTTGAAAAACTTCCCATGCGCTTTCTCCCATCAAGACATATAATTGGTGGAGAAAAGCTTCTCTACAGGATCTCCCATTGGGGGGAAAAGCCGCACGTGACATAGACTGATACAGTGTGCAAATCCTCCAAAATCTGAGTCCTTCATCTAGAGAGGCGCTATGGATATCATTCTCCAAAAAACCTAGGACGTTCTGGTAAAACCCAAATTGACGACCAAACCGATGCGGGCTATATGGCTCGATGATAAATGAGTTATCATACATCAAAGGGAGGTAATTAAAATGTAAGCTCATGAAGTAATTTGACTCCAACTCTTGAGGGGCATTGTTATCCACATAATAATAAGGACGAGAATTGGTTAACATTGTTGGTGTCCAAACTATATCCTCCCCATTGTGGATGCGTTTTCTTGCATCCTTCTCGTCAAAGTACCTCGCAGCTCCCTCTCCTGAGTATGCCACCATCAAAGGGACAGACAGACCCTTAGCGAGTGGATAATAGGTTTTGAGGTAATGTGCAACCAGCCGTAAACATAATGGATGGGAAAACAAACTTTGACATGATCAAGTTGGGAAGAACACGAAACATTATTCAAACCATGATAAATACTCGCCAAAACTAGGACCGCAAGGCTAATCTTTCGCCCGCTTGCCATCTTGCTTGCCATCTTAAAAGTCTCGGGACGAAAGAAGTTCTCTGCCTTATAGGGATACATAAACGCACATAGCCAAATTGATAAGAAGGCTGCTATATATGTTTCATCTTTCTTGACAGACCCCACCCTAAGCTTGGAGAATATAGCTTCTTGATCACTCTACCACCTAGTTGTCTCGGGAATAACTTCGTTAGGATTATGTGTCGACTTTAGGCACGCGGATTTCTTTTCCTTTCGCAGTGGGGAAGGTTTATATATTAAAGATTTTTTATACAAAAAATTTGTCCACTTGCTCAAGGAGACCTTTTGTTTAACACTCGTACCTTCCTTAAGGTGATAGAAGGTAGCAAATAAATACTCGCAAGATCGAGAAATAAATATCATCTGTTTTTCGTCCAAACCGATGAGTTCTCTTGTCTCAGGTACCACTTCTTCGTACGGAGGACCCGCAATGGGAAGACCTCCAAGGATATGTAAGTCCCAAAGAGAGATAGATTGTTCCCCAGCTGATGTAAGAAGTGTGTTCGTCTTGGGGCACCAAGCCTCAAAAAATGCTTGCAAAATGTTCGAGTTTCGATCATAAGTGAAAAGTGAGGCATAGACAGCACCATAAATCTTTGTTGTACTCAGGGTTTGTTGGCTTCCACCAAGTACATCTTCAGCCCATTCCCAATATCTTGGAATGTGATGATACTCGCCCTCAATTGTTGTTATTTTTCCCAACGTACTTCGCCTTGAATTATGCGACGCCCTAAGTTTGGAAGGGTGCTAGCAATGTTTACGTGGCGATGGATTGGCGCTTGGAGAGACCACATCTTGGACAATGGATTGGAAGTAGACTTATGCTCCAAGGTCCAGTTTTCTACATGAAGGGAGTTCCTCAAAGAAGGCAATGAGGTTGCATACCGGCTAGCTTGTGGGGTGTGAACCAAAAGCTTGGTTTGTTCTATGCCATCTTTAGTCTCGATTACGAGATATCTAAGTTTGGAGGAAGGTGAGGTATAGTCTCTGAAATTTGCCATCTCTTCGGGCTGCAAAGGAGAAAAAAAAGAGTCATCAATGTCCAAATCAAGAATATTAGAATGGGCACAAAGGTCTAAATAGATAAAATAGCCTCCAATATTCGGTCCACCTTGAGATTAATCTCTCTGATAGTCGGGTCAATTAAGAGTAATCTCTCCAATAGTCGGGCCACCTTGAGAGTAATCTCTCTAATAGTCGGGTCATTTTGAGAGTAATCTTTTCGATAGTCGAACCACATTAAGAGTAATCTCTCCGATAGTCGGGTCATTTTAAGAGTAATCTCTACGATAGTCGAGCCACATTGAGAGTAATCTCTCCGATAGGCGAGCCACATTGAGAGTAATCTCTTCGATAGGCGAGCCACATTGAAGGTAATCTCTCCGATAGTCAGGTCATTTTGAGAGTAATCTCTCCGATAGTCGAGCCAGATTGAGAGTAATCTCTCCGATAGTCGGGTCATTTTGAGAGTAATCTCTCCGATAGTCGAGTCAGATTGAGAGTAATCTCTCCGATAGTGGAGCACATTGAGAGTAATCTCTCGGATAGTCGGGTCATTTGGAGAATAATCTCTCCGATAGTTGAGTCACATTGAGAGTAATCTCGCCGATAGTCGCACCGCATTGAGTGTAATTTCTCCGATAATTGAACCATTAGAGTAATCTCTCCGATATTCGAGCAAGGATGAGTACCCATCCCCTCACACCCTAGGACTGCCTTCTTCATGTGTGGATCATCTTATTAAACAAGAATATATCCTTGCTAAATTGGCCTACAAAACAAACAAAAAAGGCAAAAATGCAACCCAAAAAAAAAAAGCTTTACCTGTCAGATATGAATTCGAGGAGGTTTGCAAATTGCAAATTGCAAATTGATGCTTAATAAACATATGAGCAGGGGTTTATATAGATCTCAAAGGTGGTTGATTTGAGGTGTATCCACGATGTGGGATGAGTGTTTAAACCGGCGACTACTACAATTTGTCTCCAATATTGATTAGGCGACCGTCGGACTTCAGTAAAGAATCAAATTTGCAAGGTCATCTCCTAAATGGATTTGTATAATAAGGATTTGGTGCTTGCCAGTTAACGCCTAAAAGAAACAATCCTTGACCATGTTAAAATTGGAGGCAAAGTAATATCCAACTAATCTATTGCATGCAAAAGCAAATATTTTGGTACAAGGAGCAAGTGACAACTAAGTAAAGTCCACCTATTATTATTGGAAAAAGCATCTATCAATAGTGAGGAACTAAAGAAAATCCATGAAAGATACACCTACTCACGTCCACTATTAAAAATAGTGCTTTAAACTTCTTTTATGTGATAATATGGGTGGTGACATGGGATTTTGAGCTTGCTTCAGTAAATGCACGGGTTTAACTTAGTTGAAATTATTTTAGGACTAAATTATACCCTGAGTCCATAAAGTATTTCACAATTACTTCAAGCTTAATCTTTGTAGTACGCCAAGTTTATACTTCAACAAATCTTGAAGTAAGGGGCATTTGTGGGCAATTAAATTTTATTAGATTTAAATTCATAAGAAATTAATCTCAATTATATTTTGTCCAAATAAATATTATGGGCTAATATAATTGAATTAATTATATAAGTCCAATATATATGGATTAAATAAATAAGTTCAAATCCATTGGGTTAGCCCATTTAATTGGGCTACAAGTAATGAGCCCAATTCATTAGGCCCAAGATGTCATCTTCCTAGAGGATCAATTTGGTGCCACGTGTCAAATGACATGGCACGCCAAGTCAAACGGAAGAGCCAATAGGATCATGCCACGTCTCAAAATGACAAGGCATGCCAGGTCAAGTTAAAAGGCCAATGAAATCGTGCCACATGTGCAAGTGACATGTTCTGGCCAATCAAATGTGGCCTTGTCACGCTTTAATCTGATTGGTTGGAAAGAGTTTGTTCCTATCATAACTCTTCCCTCCCACAACTATAAATAGGGGTCTTCATAACTCAAAAAAAAAAAAGACACCAGAAGTTATAACAAGAAGCAAGAGAGGGCTCGTGGATCAAACGCCGCAAATATCTCTACAAGTTTCAAGCTTCAAGCAATCAAGTTCAAGTTCAAGAAATCAAGTTGAAGTTCAAGAAATCAAGTTCAAGCTCAAGAACAAAGTACAAATCAAGATTCAAGGAGTACGAGTTCAAATCAAAGTTCGTGCTAGTTGAATTCAAGATCATCGTTCGTGGCAACAACTACATATTCAAGATCAAGCTCAAAGGCCCTTGAATTTCTTTACTATTGGAAAAGAATCAGATGATTCATAGAGATTGTACACTCATATTATTTGAAATAAAATCCTATGATTGTTGTAATATTTTTCGGTCTCGATTATTTTCTCGACGCAATTTATTGTCTACAAGTTATACATTGAAAAGGGTTTTTAATTTTTTTTTAAAAGAATGAGTTTCAAGTATCATTTTTTTAAAATAAACAATATTTTTCCTCAAAAAAGTGAAATGCTCTTTAAAGTAAAATGCATATTCAAACACAATTTTAATTTTTAAATATTTTTTTCATCTTAACTCCAAAAATTAGTTTTTTTGAATGTATATATTTTTTATGTCTTACAGACTATTATTTCCTCACTTTTGCTGGAAAAATTTTATGAGGTGTGTGTTTCTGTTCTAGACTTCTAGCTGCTTTTGTCCTTTGGAACCTCAAAGTCCAAACAAAGAAATGGGAAAAGAAAAGGGCAAAATACAAATAAGTTCATTGGCGGAAATTAATTATATTTACTAGCAAAAAATATAGAATTATATATATATATATATATATATATATATATATATTTGGGATGACTAAAAATATACATTTCTTGAAAGACAAATGAAGAGCCCCAAAGAGTTGAATGATAATTGGCCCCTAGAAATTTATCGTTTTCAAATCTTCGCTTATATTCCATTACTTATGGTTTCATATATTAGTCGTTTTGATAGATTTAATTTATTTTTAAAAAATTAACATTTAAGAATAAAAAGGAAGTAATATTTTTTTCAACTTTATCCTTACTGTTTAAATTAGTAAAATATTATCTAAATAAAATGTTTAAGAAAAGATAAATAGTGGTTTAAATATGTACTCTCTCATGTTTAAGGCTATGAAGTATTTTTCTTAAAAAATCTTTTAAACTTTTATAGCTGACTATATGCTGCCCTTTCCGTTTTCACTTTCTTTTTATATGCGTATATTCTTCTTTTTTTCTCTTTCTCCTTTCTTCTCGATAGAAACTAAGCGTCCACCAAATTGTATAGAGAACCGGGTTCTTTATCAGTTCCCATTGTAAGCAACAGACTGTCAGTATAGGGAATCCGGTTCTCTATTTGTTCCCACAGTAAATCAGTAGTAAATAAAGAACACAGAGGAATTTTACGTGGAAAACTCCCAGCTCAACGGGATTAAAAACCACGACCTACCCTTGTAGGATTTCAACTTCACTACTGAGCAATCTTTAGATTACAACCTATTGTAACCTAGGAATTAACCTCTTAATCCCTCATTAACTTGTAACAACACTATTACAAGCCACTTTGTAATAACTCTATTACAAAGACTTAATCACTCACTAACTTGTAACAACACTATTAAAAGCCACCTTGTAATAACTCTATTACAAAGACTTTACAACTCGACTAACTCTAGCCAAGACACCAAGGGTTTATGATTTACAAGGGGTTTCCTACACAATGCTTCTAACTAAGCTAAGTAGGAGTTGCAAATGAAGAACAAATAACAAAGACTCAACAAACCTAAGGACTTAAGATATCTTCAATCTTTGGATCTGGTCCTTGAGGTTGCAACAGCTTTGTTCTTGAGAGAGGTTATGTCTAGCACTTGAGAGAATATTTTCTTTTGATTTTGCAAGTGTTGGAGTGATCAAATCCCTTGCCTCATGTTGATGATATATGTGTGTGATGTCATCAAGGATGATGTAATAAAGTGCCCTTTAGTTTGGCCTTAGCAAGATACAACTGTGCTGCTGTACTGCTGCCAGACGGTACAGTGCAGCAGCTTTTACAACTGTAGAGTTGACTGTACAACGACGAGGGAAATTGATCCCTATCTGGTTCCTCTGCTGTTTCCTTATCTGATTTCATTGAGAATTGAACCAGACATCTACTAGTTATTCTGAATGCAAGGGAACTTAATTGAATAAGATTCCTTATCTTGTTCTCCCATGAAGTAAGTTGTTTTACCTTCCTTGATTACATCACTTATAATGACGTAAGCAAGGTAGGTAAAAAGCCTTCCATAGAAAGTTGACTACCGCATTGTTCCTGTACAGTAGCGTGTGCAGGCAGCAACTTTCCAACTGGAGAGTTGACTTCATAATGTCTCCTCGGCAACTGGTAGGGACCTGTTCCTTCAGCTGTTCCTTCGCTCTGAAGAGTTGAGTTATATCCCTCGCTGGATCCCAACCTGGAACTTTGTGATCTTAAGGTCTTGTAAATGTATAACAGGTTCCTTATTTGGTTCTGGATGGTAAGTTTTTTAGATCATCAAAACATAAAGAAAAGTACTTATGCCCAAAATACTTGTAACCTATCACTTCTTTTGGTGATTAAAGCGGTTTATTCTTTGACCATTTCAATTTATTTTTCTGGTATTGATAGAGGCCGCTAAGGGTGGTATGTGGGCCGGCTAGGACCGGGCCCGGCCTAGGATCGCAAGCCCAAATGGGTGGTGGGCCTAAACGATCCTAACCGGATAGGACCGGGACCGTGGGGAGGTGGGCTGGGTAGTAGGCTGGTCTTGTGCATGAGGCCCGCGAGACCGGGACCGTTAGGGACCGAGACCGACTGAGAAGTGGACCGGGACCGGCTGGAAAGTGGGCCGGTTCTAGCGGTCCTAAATGGGCCTAAAAGGGCCCAACGGCTCCAAAATTAAAATAAAAATCTGCCCGTTAGGGCATTTAAAAAGTAGTCGTTTGGGCTGCCAAAATAGCCGTTGGCTATTTACAAAATAGCCATTTAACCCCTCCCCCCTCCCCCCCAACTTTGTTTTAACCCCAAACTTTTCATAATTATACTTTTTTCCTATTTTCAATTATAAATACCCCCTCACTCTTTCATTTTTCTCACCAAATCATCAATCTCTCTCTCTAATTTTCTTCTATAATTGGTTACTTTATTGTTGCAATTTGTGAAAAATTGTGAAGTTGGTGAATTGAAGTCTTCAAGTCTTCAACGATAATTAATTTTCAACAAGTTGTTCGTCAATTCGGTAAACTCGTTCCAACTCTTATATAAGTTTTAATATTATAGTTTTGTTTGTTTTATTTACTTTGTATTGTTTGATTAATTAAGATGGATTTTTCATTAAAAAAATATTTAGTAAAAATAAGAAAAAATCCAAGAGCGGTGAATCTAGTGGCCAATCTATTCCTCCTCCATTCCACAGGCTCCCCTACCCAAACCCCATATCCGTCCTACACCAGTTGCTATTCTTGATAGTGATAATACTTTATTACAATTTACTGAAAGTCAATATTTGCATAATGTTGGAGCTGGTGAACAATTAAACCATGAATATATGAATACTCTTTATGGTAATCCAACCATTGATAAAAATGATGATGAAGAAATAAATTTTGATGAAATGCAACTGGATGACAATACACCCACTAGTCATGTTGCTGAAGTTAACCCAACTAATAATAATCCAAATGATGCCCCGTCCGACCCTCCTCTTACTACCCCTACTTTTTCTAGACAACCTTCTAAACGAAGTGAAACATCTCTTGTTTGGCCAATTTTTACTCAACTAAGAGAAAAAAACAGGGATAAGTGTAAAACTTGTGGCAAAGAGTTAGCTTTTAAATATGTTGGAGGTCGGGAGGACGGGAAGTTTGAGGAGACATATATTGCTACACCCTCACGATAAAGTTAAATATCTTCGTATAAAAGCTTTGGTCGAGGGGACAAGTGTACCTAATCAGGCTGACCTTAGTACCGGGTTAAATCAATTTCAATCGAAAATTAACACTGTTACCGGTGGTATTTTATATTATGATCCAAGAAAAGATCGGGAAGAATTGGCAAAATGGTTACTGTTATATGCTTACCCTATAGTTTTCTTCCTAACCCTCACTTTGTGCATGATATTAGAAAAGTTTTTAATCTACTTATAAAGGATGGCATCGCACAACCGTAAAGAGGGATATTTATAATGATAAACATGAATATGAACAATATTTGCGCTATTTATTTACTCATATAAAATGTGGTGTTGCTATTACTACTGATATTAGTAGAAGTGGTAATGACTGTGATTATCTTACTGTTACCAGTCATTGGATTGATGAGGATTGGATAATGCAAAAGCGCATTATTGCTTATAGAATAATTAATTCACATCACACATGGCAGTTTATTTCTAGCACGGTTACGGATATTTGTAGATATTTTTGTATTAGTGATAAAATAATGTCAATTTCAATGGATAATGCTACTAGTAACACTAATGCTGTAGCCTTTCTTACCACTACACAAAATCCTGCATTTAATAACATTTTTCATGTTAGATGTATTTGTCATATTTACCATTTAATTGGGGGTGATGGTATGAGAATTTTAAATGTTGAAATTGAAAAGGTTAAAATGGCTCTTAACTGGCTTTTTCTATTCAAACCGTAGAAGTAGACTTAGAGAATATTTTAAAAGATGCGATGAATTTGGCCTAAGAGAAAGAAAGGTTTCTAAAGTTTGTCCAACTAGATGGAATTATATGTATGAAAGTTTAATTGTTGCATATGAATATAGAAACCCCATAAACTCAACGTTTAATGCTCATGTAAGTGATGATGATGAGCACCCTACAAATGCGGATTGGGCTAATGTTAAAATGCTTGTAGATTTTTTAGAAAAATTTCATATTGCTAGAAATGAATTTTCTGGGCAATCTTATCCTACTATTTCTAAGTGTTTAGTTTATATTGCAGAACTTGCAAATTTATTTGCTCATTTTTCGGTTGGTGGGAAAATTTATGAACAAGCTATTGATTCTATGAGAAAAAAGTTTAAAAAATATTTTTTCCCTATTCCCCCTATTTATGGTGTTGCTGCCTTGTTAAATCCTACTATGAAATTAGGAGGTCCTCAATTATGGTATAAAACTGTTTATAATGGTTTAGCACTTGAAGATGAGAAGTTGTCTAAACTTCCGAAAGCAATAGCCTTAATTAAAATAAATGCTCAAATTATTTATGGTGCTTATCAAATTGCATTAGATCATGCTAGACCAAATATTCCAACTCCTTCTTCTTCTAGTTCTCAATCATCTAAAAGAACTGCGGGAGTAAGAGTACTTACTGCTTGGGCCGGGTTCAGGGGTTCTCAAGGTTCTAGTACTAGTGATTGTTCACAACTAAATGAGCTTGAAGTTTATTTGTCACAGGGAATTGAGGAAGTGAATCCCGGCGGCTCCTTTAATATTTTGGAATGGTGGAAGGACAAAGAAAAATACTTTCCAATTCATTCAAGGATGGCCCGAGACATTTTACCTATTCAAGCTTCAATAGTGGCATCGGAGAGCGCTTTCAGTCAAGCAACACTTCAACTCGGTGATTATAGAGCGTCTATGAGGGAGAGCTTGAAAAAATCAGTACTTTTCAGAGATTGGATCCGTTCGGAATGAAGAAATTTTGGACTTGCTGAATCACAACCAAAGGTAGACGAAGCTTACGAAGAAATGCTAGTTGAACTGGATGCTGCTTCGCCCGGAAGCGGTGATGAACAAGCTTCTTTTCCGGCACCACCAACGGAAATTCCTCCGAACCTTGAAGGATTTATGAAATTTGTAAGAGATACCATGTAAATTAATATGTAACTTGTATTTTGGCACATCTTGGTTAGTTTCTTTTTCTTCTCAATTGTGGTATTAGCACCTTGTTGTGCTTATTCCATGCGGTGAAGGAAGACTAAGAAAGATATTGCCATATTTTGTTAATGCTATAATAAAATTATAACGCATTGCTTTGGATATCTCTTTATAATATTTTTATGTTTAAATTTGAATTAAAAAATTTAGGTCACAATTCTATAATATAATTTTACAAGAAATTGCCTTAGATAAAAAAAAATTTAAAAAAAAAAATATCAGTTGGGCCTACTTAGGCCCGGGACCGACCCACTTAGCCTGGGACAATTAGTTCGTGGTCCTGGTCCCGGGCTAGTTCCTACAAAAAGTTCACGAAGCCCGGGACTACTTAGGACCGACCTACGAAGTCCATTTAGGACCGGGTCCGGCCCACATTACAGCCCTAGAGGCCGCCGACGTGCAGGGTAGATAAGACTTACCAGTAGGAACATTTTTTTGTTGGTAAACAATGACTCCACCTTTTCTCTTTGATATAAGTTGCCACGTTTTCCCATTACAATTTACAAACATGAGTCATAGCTTGAAATCAAGGGAGTGGGGTTTGGGGGTTCTTATAGTTAATGTGAATAAGAAGTTTGACAAGCATATAACAAAGTAAACGTATCTGATATCGATCTTGAGAGACATTTTAGTGAAGAATTTTTCGAAATTCAGAAAGTAGAAAGGTGATATACAACTAATTGGGATGGAAGAAGTACAGTAAGAAAACTTAATTCACATTAAATAGATGTATCAAATTAATAAGTGCATGATTTTTTTTATATTAATGTTATAACTCAAGCTAATTAATACTATGTATTAGTCTAGAGTGTACATATGTCGGATTGGTTCAGGTTTTTCAATTACCAAACTAAACTAATTGTCTCGGATTTTTAAATTTGTAAACCAAACCAAACCAACTAAGTCAAATTTTTCAATCTCGGGTTTTCTCGGATTTTTTCGATTTACTCGGATTTTTCGGTTTTTTCCGAAATCTTCGTAGCATAAAATATATAACTTGTACTCTAATAATTCAATTAGCTCCTAGTAGGATAAAATTATATAAGATGTTATCCAAGAAAATAATACAAAATAATGTGAGATGAGTCGTGATATTATACTAAATACTCAACAAGACGCATAAAATAAATATTGCTAATTAATAAGCCATAATAATAGTAAACATAATCTAAAAGTATTAAGTCATGCTAAAATAAGTACGACTAATAAGTGCTCCTACTAAGTATTAATTACATGAATAAATAATAATAATAATAAAAAGTTATGCATTTTCACCGTTTAAACCAACGCAAAACTAAAAAATTAAATATCCACACTATTGTCATTCCTAGTATTGAATTAATTTTTTTTAGCATTAGTATTGATTTGATTTTGCTTTGGGCTTTAGTTGAGTTACTAACTTTTATGGGCTATAAAACATATTTGACCATTCAAATATTTTAAGTCCAAACTTGAAATAATACATTAAAAGAGAGAAATATGAAAAAGTTTATAAAATATTTATAAATTACATTACAATAATTATTTTTATGTATAAAATATTTTTAAAACTTGTATACATGTAATGTCGGGTTGGTTTGGTTTCGGTTTGACCTTTTTTAGTTAGAACCAAACCAAAATTATGGTAGGTTTTTTTTTTCTAATACCGAACCAAATCAAACCAAACTATAGTCAAATTTTTTTTTTCTATTTGACTCGAATTATTGGTTTGGTGTGTTTTGTCGGTTTTCTTTGTATACCGGTATGTATCACTATGACAATTTATCACTTAATTATGAAGGATTAACATGTTCGTTCACGCACCAGATCAAATATGCAGTATAGCTTATTAGGATACAATAAACAATTTACACTCTTCTCAAAATAAAAGTTGGCCTCTTTACTAGCGGCTAACATATTTTACTTTTCTGATTGAGCGTAACTATAATTAAGAAGATAATTTGCAAATCACACTCTGCAATCTGCATAATATTCGCAAATATAAAGATTTGAGATGTCTCTCCTAGAGTAATAATTGCATGCAATACAGTATATGAAATATTTAAATCAAAAGGTCCAGAGCAATGTGACGACCACGTGGCTCTTTCATAGAAATTAATTCCATGATGCCTCATAAAGTCTACCCCCCCCCCCCCAACCCACCCCAAAAAAAAAAAAATCCGAAGTGTGCATCTTTATCCGGCCCTAAAGTTGAATCTTTTTCGTGCTGTCTTTGTATCAAGCTAATTCACCTAGAAATTAAAGAGGCAACAAATTAACCAAGTGTGACGACCACGTGGCTCTTTCTCCGTTGTTAGCGGAAATGATAAGTTAATACAACTCCTTTAATTTGTGAAACAAGCACACACTAGAAGTTAAACCTCACTGGGCTAAAAGTTACACTATTTTCTCATTTATGTCATTTTGATATTATTAATTAGGTGTAAAAATTTAAATGTTAATACAAATATGAGTAATAGTAGTTGAAAGAAAACTACTTAAATTGAATAATAGTAGAATGCAAGATTGAGTAGTTAATTTTTCTAAAGGTCATACATGCATGAGTAGTAACTTTCTAGCGGTCGCATACAATAAACGTCATATATGGATAGAAGCAGTAGGTCTACTGGAAATAACTTACTTGCAACTGACACATGCACAAAAGTAATAAGGGGTCTTTTGGTTGGAGGAATTAAATGAAAGTTTAGATAATCAGCATATAAAATAAATAAAAACTTTTAGCTGGAGAGAATAGAAAATAAAATAAAATGGCTATAAAGTGGACAATGCCAACATAACTTTCTAATTATTATTATAGCCTAAATCCACTGCATAATACTCCTCTGATAATTATTATTTGTCTCATCACGACCTTTAAGCACATGATATGTATATGTATACGAAAGTATCACCCAATAATCATGCCCCGTTAATTTATATTCTTACCTTAACTTATTAATGTTGGGGTTTTGTTCAAAAATTGAGGTGCATGGAAAATGGAGAGGAAAATAAAATTTTGATTTTTCTTCCTTAAAAAGAACAACAATGCTTGGATGAGGAAAGCTCATTTGTGTCACGACGCTAGTTCACCAACCATGAACATGTCATGACGGCACCTGGTCTCCATGACTAGGTAAGCCTAACATTTGCGGAAATATAATAATCGCGAAAAAATAGAGAAAAATCAAATTAGATATCTAAAGGAAACTGTACTGAATGCCGCTTGGCAAGTACAACTCAATATAACAAGTCTAAAACAATTCCTAAAATCCGAAAACTCACGGGCAACACAGGCTACAGAAGTATATAGTAAAGGTTCCAACTCCAGAATTTCTAACAACCGAAAGAAGGAAGACTAAGTACTAAAGATAGAGTAAGAGGGAGACTCGTCGGTCTGCGGACGCAGCAGATCTACCTCGAAGTCTCCGTAGTCCTCCTGCCTCACTGATAGTGCGCCTGAGTGGAGGTACCTGGATGATCTGCACATGAAAAACATGCGCAGGAAGGGCATGAGTACACCACAGCGGTACTCAGTAAGTGCCAAGCATAACCTCGGTTGGGTAGTGACGAGGAAGGTCCTGGCCCTACTGAGACAAAATATAATAATTTAACAATATAAAAATCAGACAGATATAATAAGTACAGCAGTGAGATAAGACAAGTCAACGAGACTATAACAACTACACGAGTACAGAATAAACACAGAGTAAACACAGCTCAATACCAATGATAACAATGAGGGTCTCCCAGGATACCGTCCTGTAGCCCTTTTTCTCAACTGTCCAGTGGATCTCCCGGGATACCGTCCCGTAGTCCATCATATGTGTATATCCGAAGGATCTCCCGGGATACCGTCCCGTAGTCCAACTATCAAAGTGCAGGGGGGGATCTATCGGGAATCTAACCCGCAGTCCCAAAGTAAATGTACAGGGGGATCTACCGGGAGTCTAACCCGCAGTCCCAAAGTAAATGTGCAGGGGGATCTATCGGGAATCGAACCCGCAGTCCCAAAGTAAACAAACAAGGGGGGAGCTACCGGAATCCCACATCCGTAGTCCCAATGTAAATGCGCAACCACAACCAGAAGATATTCAGAAATGAAGTACAAACGACAAACATATGCTTCACGTAGTACAGTCAAGGCAACTTAAACAATTAGGCAAGTTAAATCAACTAAACATGCTTTTCTAATCTAACACAGGTTATAACTGCAAGTAAAACAAGGCAAATATGAAGGAAACTCAGTCTCAATATCTTAAGTAAAAATCGGATTTGTTAACAATTGGCTCAAGTACGCGCTCGTCACCTCACATACAAGGCACTCAATTACCACATATCATATCCTAAGGGGAAGGGTCCCCCACACAAGGTTAGACAAGCCACTTACCTCGAATCGGCACAAAAATCAACTTGAAATCACACTTTTGCCACGAGTATCCGACTCCAAATGGCCCAAATCTATTCAATTCAATTACATATCGTAAGTAATATTGCAAACAACTGATTCCACTATTAAATTTACAGCTAGGGCGCAAAAATAGGTAAAATGACCAAAATACCCCTCAGGACAACGTCTCGGAATCGAATAATTTTCACATTTTCAGAACCCTCGTACTCTCACGAGTCTAACCATATAAAAATCTCCCAAATCGGAGGTCAATTGCCCACTCAAAACTCAATAATTAGGTCTATGAAGTTTCTTCCAATTTTCCCCAAATTTTGACCTTGAATTCGAATTCTAATGGTGGATTTAACTATATATTGATGGAATACAACTAAATAGGGTCAAGAAAACATTACCCAGTGATTTTCTCTTCAAAATCCACCCAAAATCGCCTTCTCCCGAGCTCCTAATTGATTTTCAAACTTATGAAATTTAACCCTCGAAATTGATATTTCTGAACAGTCATTTCCGCTTCTGCGGACAAGGGACCGCTTCTGCGGTCACGCTTCTGCGGACCACGAGCCGCTTCTGCGGTTTTCTTTAAAAATCCAGGGTTCCGCTTCTGCGGTCTTAAACCGCACCTGCGGTTGCCGCTTATGCGGATTCCTTACCGCTTCTGCGGTTTCAATCAAAATCCCAAGGACCGCATCTGCGACTACTATCTCGCAGGTGCGTAACCGCTTCTACGGTTAAACTTCCGCACCTGCGGAAACTGAAGAAGCACTTCTGCGCTTCCCCAGCCGCAGAAGTGGAAATACCATATGACAGAACCTTCAGCATTTCATTCAACTTCAAAAATTTTCCGTCAACCACCCGAAATCATCCCGAGGCCCCCGGGACCTCAACCAAAAGCACCAATACCACCTAATACCTTATTCAAACTTGTACCAATCCTTAAAACACCTAAAACAACACCGGAAACCCGATTAAATCAAAGATTCAAGCCTAAGAACTTCAAATTCCAACAAACACACTTTCGATCAAAAACCTAACCAAACCTCGCCCGAATGACCTGAAATTTTACACACACATCCCAAATGACATGACGGAGCTACTGCAACTTCTGGAATTCCAATCCGACCCTCGGATCAAAAACTCACTATCGGACCGGAAACTTCAAAAATTCAAACTTCGGCATTTCAAGCCTAAATGAGCTACGAGCCTCCAAAATACATTCCGAACACGCTCCGAACCCCGAAATCACCTAACGGAGCTAACGGAACCATCGGGTTTCCATTCCGAGGTGGTCGTCTTCACACTGTTCTGATTAGGGACCATTTTTCAACTCTTAAGCTCTCATTTAGGGACCAAGTGTCCCAGAACACTCCGAATCCCAACACCGAACGTCCCGGCGAACCAAAATAGCAGAAATGAACTTAGGGGAAGCAGTTAATGGGGGATCGGGGCGTAATTTCCAAAAACGACCGGCCGGGTCGTTACATCCTCCTACACTTAAACATTCGTTCGTCCTCGAACGAGCATAGAGAACATACCTGAAGTAGTGAAAAGATGAGGGTACTAGCTGCGCATATCCCGCTCGGTCTCCCAAGTCGCCTCCTCAGCCGGCTGACCCCGCCACTGAACCTTTACTGAAGCTATGTTCTTTGACCTCAACTTTCTGATCTGCCTGTCCAAAATAGCCACCGGCTCCTCAACATAGGATAGATCCTTGTCCAACTGGACTGAACTGAAATCCAACACGTGCGACGGATCAGCGTGATACCTCCGGAGCATCGAAACATGAAATACCGGATGAACTCCGGCCAAGCAGGGAGGTAAGGCAAGCTCATAAGCAACCTCCCCAACTTGCCTCAAGATCTCAAAAGGGCCAATAAACCTCGGACTCAGCTTCCCTTTCTTTCCAAACCTCATGACGCCCTTCATAGGCGAGACCCGAAGCAGAACCCGCTCACCCACCATATATGAAACATCACGAACCTTCCTGTCCGCATAACTCTTCTGTCTAGACTGGGCTGTACGGAGTCTGTCCTGAATCACCTTGACCTTCTCCAATGCATCCTGAACCATCTCTGTACCCAATAGCCTGGCCTCAGCCGACTCAAACCAACCCACCGGAGATCTACACCTCCTGCCATATAAAGCCTCATACGGCGCCATCTGAATGCTGGACTGATAACTGTTGTTATAAGCAAACTCCGCCAATGGCAAGAAATGATCCCAAGACCCTCCAAACTCCATCACGCACGCACGGAGCATGTCCTCAAGAATCTGAATAGTGCGCTCGGACTGTCCGTCCGTCTGGGGGTGAAACGCTGTGCTCAACTCCACCCGAGTGCCTAACTCCTGCTGCACAGCTCTCCAGAACCGCGATGTAAACTGAGTACCTCTGTCTGAAATGATAGAAACTGGAATACCATGCAAACGGACGATCTCCCTGATATAAATCTCCGCCAACCGCTCCAATGAATAAGTGGTACACACAGGAATGAAATGAGCGGACTTGGTCAGCCGGTCCACAATAACCCAAATAGAATCAAACTTCCTCAAGGTCCGTGGAAGTCCAGATACAAAATCCATGGTGATGCGCTCCCATTTCCACTCCGGAATCTCTATCTGCTGGAGCAACCCACCCGGGCGCTGGTGCTCATACTTCACCTGCTGGCAGTTGAGGCATCTAGACACATAGCCAACTATATCTTTCTTCATCCGCCTCCACCAGTAGTGCTGCCTCAGGTCCTGATACATCTTTGCGGCACCCGGATGGATGGAATACCGCGAGCTATGGGCCTCTGCTAGAATCAACTCTCGAAAGCCATCCACGTTGGGCACACAAATCCGGCCCCGCATCCTCAATACTCCGTCGCCTCCAATGGTCACATCTCTGGCATCACCACGCTGAACCTTGTCCTGAAGAACAAGCAAATGAGGGTCATCATACTGCCGCTCCCTGATACGATCAAATAAGGAGGACCGGGAAACCACACAAGCTAGAACGCGACTGGGCTCCGAAAGATCCAATCTCACGAACTGACTGGCTAAGGCCTGAACATCCATCGCCATAGGCCTCTCTGAAGCTGGTAAGTATGCCAAACTCCCCAAACTCTCCGCCCGGCGACTCAAGGCATCCGCCACCACATTGGCCTTGCCCGGGTGATATAGGATAGTGATGTCATAATCCTTCAGCAGCTCTAACCACCTCCTCTGACGCATATTGAGATCCTTTTGCTTGAGCAAGTGCTGCAAACTCCGATGATCAGTATAGATCTCACAAGGCACACCGTACAGGTAATGACGCCATATCTTCAAGGCATGAACAATGGCAGCTAACTCAAGGTCGTGGACAGGGTAATTCTTTTCATGTACCTTCAACTGTCTTGACGCGTAGGCAATCACCCTACCGTCCTGCATCAACACTGCTCCAAGGCCAACTCTCGAGGCGTCATAATAGACAGTATAAGACCCCGAACCGGTAGGCAACATCAAGATAGGGGCTGTAATCAAAGCTGTCTTGAGCTTTTGAAAGCTCGCCTCACACTCCTCTGTCCACTGAAATAGGCCACCCTTCTGGGTCAATCTAGTCATAGGGGCAGCAATCGATGAAAATCCCTTCACAAAACGACGGTAGTAACCCGCCAAGCCAAGGAAACTGCGAATCTCTGTAGCTGAGGACGCCCTGAGCCAACTCTGCACGGCCTCTACCTTCCTCGGATCCACCCGAATACCCTCACTAGAAATCACATGGCCTAAGAATGCCACAGAACTCAGCCAAAACTCACATTTTGAGAACTTTGCATATAATTTCTTCTCCCTCAAGGTCTGAAGCACGGTCCTCAGGTGCTGCTCATGATCTTCCCGGCTCCGGGAATACACCAGAATATCATCAATAAAAACAATCGCGAACGAGTCAAGATATGGCCTGAACACACTATGCATCAAATGCATGAAAGCTGCAGGGGCATTGGTCAGCCCAAATGACATTACAAGGAACTCGTAATGGCCATATCGAGTCCTGAAGGCAGTCTTCGGGATATCTGGCTCCCGAATCTTCAACTGATGGTAACCTGAGCGCAAATCAATCTTAGAAAACACCTGTGCGCCCTGAAGCTGGTCAAACAGATCATCAATGCGAGGCAAAGGATAACGGTTTTTCAATGTAACCTTGTTCAACTGGCGGTAGTCAATACACATGCCATAGAACCATCCTTTTTCTTCACAAACAAAACAGGAGCACCCCATGGTGAAATACTAGGTCGAATAAAACCCTTACCAAGCAATTCCTGCAACTGATCCTTCAACTCCTTCAACTCAGGAGGAGCCATACGATACGGAGGAATGGAAATGGGTTGGGTGCCCGGCAACAGATCAATGCCGAAATCAATGTCTCTATCAGGCGGCATGCCCGGAAGATCAGCTGGAAATACATCGGGATAATCCCGTACCACTGGAACAGAATCAACAGAAGGGGTATCAACACTAACATCTCTCACATAAGCCAAATACGCGGCACACCCCTTCTCAACCATGCGCTGAGCTTTAAGAAAAAAGATAACTCTACTGGGAGTGTGATCTAAAGTACCACTCCACTTAATACGCGGAACACCTGGCATAGCCAGCGTCACGGTCTTAGCGTGACAATCAAGAATAGCAAAGTGGGGCGACAACTAGTCCATGCCCAGAATAATGTCAAATCCACCATACCGAGTAATAATAAGTCTGCTCTGGTCTCAAAACCACGAATAGTAACCAAACATGACCGATAAACGCGGTCCACAATAAGAGAATCTCCCACAGGAGTAGAAACATAAACGGGGGCACTCAAAGAATCCTGAGGCACACCCAAATGAGGAGCAAAGTAAGAAGACACATAAGAGTAAGTAGAGCCCGGATCAAATAGAACCGATGCCTCTCTGTGACAAACCAGAATAATACCTGTAATGACGGAGTCGGAGGCAACAGCCTCAGTACGAGCAGGAATAGCATAATATCTGGCCCGGCCCCTCTCTCGAGGGTGACCTCTATCTCCCCGACCTCCGCCCCTAGCCGGCTGGGCAGGTGGGGTAGCAGCTGGAGCTGTGATCATGGCCTGAGAACTCTGAGGAGCACGCTGCGGCTGAGCAGTCTGTGAAGATGCACCCCTACCAAGTCTGGGGCAGTCCCTAACCATGTGGCGTGTATCACCACACTCGAAACAAGCTCTGGGAGGACGCGGTGGCTGTGACTGGCTGGGACTAGGCCTGCTGGACTGACCTCTGGAAACACCCCGCGCAGGAGGCGCGCTAGAAACTGGAGGTGCATAGTAAGGCTCCTGAGGTGCAGGTGGAGCTGGAGTACTGCCGGCTGCTGGAAGAGCTGAATGAACAGGGCGACCCGAATAACCTCTACCATAACGACCTGCTGATGGGGTACGGGCACCAGAGTAGTGGCCCGACTCTCGAGACCTCTTGGCCTCCCTCTCTCCTCGCTCCCTGGCGAGCATACCCTCAATCCTCCTAGCAATGCTCACTACCTGCTGATAAGGAATGTCCATCTCCAACTCTCGAGCCATGCTAGACCTGATGGGCGGAATAAGGCCCTCAATGAACCTGCGAACTCTCTCTCGAGCTGTAGCAACCAAAGTCGGTGCGTGCCTGGCCAACCTGGTATAGCGGATGGCATACTCTGAAACTGTCATAGCACCCTGGCGCAAGTGCTCAAACTCTGCACGCCATGAATCTCTGAGTCTCTGGGGAACAAACTCTCTCATAAACATGTCCGAGAACTGGGTCCAAGTCAGTGAAGCAGCCTCGACTGGACTGTCTAACTCATAAGTATGCCACCAATCATAGGCGGCTCCCCGAAGCTGAAAAGCAGTGAAAGAAACCCCGTTGGACTCCACTATGCCCATAGTACGAAGAATACGATGACACTCCTCAAAATCCCAAGGCATCATCTGATGCTAAGCCACCGAACACTGGGGATCGTATTTCTTAAACCTCTCAAGTCTCCTTGCTCGTCCTCTGAAGCAGCTGACCCATCCTCGGGCTGAACTGGCGCTGTAGGCGGTGGGGGAATAATCTCGGGAACCTGCTCAACCTGCACTCGCTGCTCAGGAGTGCGGACGGCGGGAGTCTGTGCTCCTCCCCGGCCTGGGATGTG
>NW_017673239.1:0-2782 GCF_001879085.1 Nicotiana attenuata
AACGAATACATTACAATAGCTAAGAACATTACCCAATCGAAAATACTCGAAAAATACCAAAATTCACTAAGTTGGCAAAACCCGAGACCCGGGCCACTTCTCGAAAGTCAGAAATTTTTATACCAAAATGCTCCTTATCTCGCCACGAGTCTATACATGTAAAAATCACAAGAATCGGAGCTCATTTGCTCCCTCAAATCCCAAAATCTCATTCAAAAAACCCACGCCCTAGTTCTTCCCTTTTTAACCCAATTTCCATGAATTTAAGTGTTGAAATCATAATAAAAATGACGTTTCTAGGCCATAGGACTTACCTCCAATCGATTCCCACTCAAAACCCTCTTAATTGCTCGCCAAATACTCCCAAGGTCGCTTAACAATGGTGGAAAATAGCCCCAACTCACGGATGAAATGTTTTTTAAACATTCTGCCCCAGCTACAGTGTTTTCGCAATTCCCAGCAAATCCTTCGCAATTCCCAAGCTACAGTGTTTTCGCAATTCCCAGCAAATCCTTCGCAATTCCCAAGCTACAGTGTTTTCGCAATTCCCAGAAAATCCTTCGCAATTCCCAAGCTACAGTGTTACACCAGAACCAGCAATATCAAACTTCTCCAAAATGATCCGAAACCACCCCGAAACTCACCCGAGGCCCCCGGGACCTCAACCAAAGACACCAACACATCCTAAAACATCATCCAAACTTGTTCCAATTATCAAAACACTTCAAACAACACCAAAATCATCAATTTACATCGAATTCAAGCCTAAGTTCTTCTAAATCTTTCAAAACACGCATTCGATCAAAAACCCAACCAAAACACCTCCGAATGACCTGAAATTTAGCACACACATCCAAAATCACCTAACGGAGCTACTGCAACTCTCGGAATTCCATTCCGACCCTCAGATCAAAATCTCACCTATCTACCGGAATTCGCCAAAATACTAACTTCGCCAATTCAAGCCTAATTCTACACCGGACCTCCAAAATCAATTCCAATCGCACTCCTAAGTCACAAATCATCCCCCGAAGCTAACTGAATCACCGAAAATCACATCCGAGCCCTCTAACTCAATAGTCAACATTCGGTTGACTTTTCCAATTTAAGCTTTCCTTAAAGAGACTAAGTGTCTCATTTCTTATCAAAACCAATCCAAATCAACTCTAACACACCACATACCGATAATGAAACATGAAGAAGCATGAAATGGGGGAAACAGAGCAATAACACATGAGACGACGGTTCGGGTCGTCACATCCTCCCCAACTTAAACAAACGCTCGTCCTCGAGCGTACCCAGAGTTGTCCTAGAAGCCAACCAATAGCTGAATGACCTTACCAAGCATATACCCGGGGTGATCCCTCGTCACCCTATCTAGCATAGGTCCGATAACACAATATAGCTGAAATTTCACCGTCCATCTAAACCATAAACCGTAGAACCACGTTGCACTTCCCGAAATCATACACAAGGTCAGGACGTCGCATCTATACTCAGAATAAACCTGAACCAGCTGTAACAACCCATACCTGCAACCTCAGGTGAGATCATATGATATACCACATAATCCAAACACTCGAAATGGTAACTTCTATTCACAGTAGTTACCCACAGCAACCAAATACATATAGAAAACCCTGTTATTATCTAAAGTCTTATTCCAACACTTTCGTATACTGCCAACAACAAATGAAACACGCGATAAACCGTAACCATTCCTCAGATCAAACATTCATGAGGCCACTTTCCTCTGACTAATACCACAACAGATTTCCGAGCTGAACCTCGATATTAACCTTCCAACAAGCTGAAACCAAATCCGTTCGTATTCATTAATGACCCCCAACGATCACCTCGGGTCCAACACACCACTCTGGTGATATGACACCTCAACATCGGCCTAAGCCACAACTCGCATAATACACGCACCAATAAGAGACGGTCTGAACATACTCAAATCATGAAAATGACTCAAACGAAAGAGCTGTACCTCAAGCTCATCAATACCATTACAACACAAGGCTGAGACCCCGTCTCACATCATAGAATAGAACATATGAATCTACCCCGAAAGGTCATAACTTCACGCAACCTCGCTACAACGCGCGATCCTAACCAAACACTGTTACACATGAAGCAACTCAAGTCACTATGCCCAAAATCGACAGCCACGCACAATTTGATGTCTGGAGCCAAAACAATTCATTACATTCACGGTGAAACAAATAACATACGACACGCAACCCGATAGGTCATAGCCAATACTCCGTTACTCTACCCGCTCGACTTTCACTATGAATCCCCAATAGAACCGCACCACATGTGCCTATAACCAACAAATCATGACATCTCACAGCACAGAAAAGCAACTCATAGATCTCCCCAAATCACTAGCAAGTTCAATAACGATCGAATCAACCTCCCCCTCAACAATACAACTCAGGACCAACCAAGCTAACTCAAGCTAAATACGTAGCCACATCGGCCTGCCAACGAATTCAATACCAAGAAGCCTGAAGCTGCTCCTTCCACTGCTATAACTCCTTCCGGAGCCGTATGATGCGGTGCCCGACACCAAGTAAACATCAAAATCCACAACCTCGCCCGGAAACGTGCCCGGCCACAAGAAACGTATCCGAAAAGTCCCTCAACACCGGAATTGAATCAATGGTAGAAACCTCTGCACTGACATCCGTCACGAAAGCCCAATCAAGAAAAAGCAATCCTTCCCAGCCGTCCGCTGGTCTTTGGAATACAAACCACTCTGCTAGAACATAAT
>NW_017673239.1:5834-17619 GCF_001879085.1 Nicotiana attenuata
GGAGACCAGGAATAGCAATAGGCACTGCTGGTGCCTGCACAGGTGCTGCTGGGACATCGACAACTGGAATCTGGTCCTGAACTGTGGCAGCTGGTGGGTCAGTAGGTGTTGTCTCAGCTGCCCTACCTCGACCACGACCATGACTGCGCCCACGGCCTCTAGTGGGTGGTACTGGTGGTCGACCATCGCGTCCGGTAGCACGAGTTCTCGCCATCTGCGAGAGAATAGAATATAGAGATTTAGTTCTCGAATCACAAAGCCGCACGACAAGAATTTCAAGAATATGGAGTTTTCCTAAAGGTTCTGCAGCCTCTCGAGGAGAAGTACAGGCGTCCCTGTACCGTTCCGCGAGACTCTACTAAACCGGCTCATGACTCGCGAGGCCTAGTAACCTAGGCTCTGATACCAACTTGTCACGACCCCAATCCCGGTCGTGATGGCGCCCAACACTGATGCTAGGCAGCCCGACCAATTAAATACTCTCAACCCAAATACGTAATCCGTTAACAAATAATACGATTAAAAATAGCAAATGCCAAGGTTCCAATCCGAATCTAAATAAAATAGTACAAAAAATAATAACGATATTCTAAACCTTCCCCAATAGATCTGGAGTCACGAGTCTAGAGCCTCTAGATGTAATAGAGTAACATATATCCATAGTGATAAAGAAGTCTAGAATATGAAAAAAAATGAAATAAAGGGGAGGAGTCGGGTCCTGCGGACGTCAGGCAGCTACCTCGACAACTCCTGAAGATAAAATCCAAGAAGACAGCAAACCGCTCCACTAAGTCTCCGGAGCACCTGAATCTGCACACATGGTGCAGGGAGTAAAGTGAGTACTTCCAACTCAGTGAGTAATAAACATATATAATGTCTGAAAGTAAGAAATCCTGAAATATTACAATATAAAGCTATAATCAGCGATTCAGCACATAAAACGGTGGGACAACAACAATACCAGGACAAGTAAGACAAATAGGTATAAATGCATGAATGCAATGCAATGCACATGACCGTTGCGGCGCGCAGCCCGATCCATTTGGGTACCCGCGCTCACTGTGGGGGTTCAGACTCCGGAGGGGCTCCTACAGCCCAAGCGCAATATCATCGTAACATTCGCTGCGGCGTGCAGCCCGATCCACACTCAGTCCAGATATATATATGCATGCAAGCCACTCGGGCACAGTCAAATTGTTCATTTTTAGTTTCAATTATTAGGAATTATAGAGCTAAGCGTTTAAACCTTTATTTATTTACTAAACATTTCGAGGCAGTGTCTAACTCAGGACTGATATCATGAAATATGCTAAGCATCATGGAAGCAGTGATAAGGATCCCTGAAGGATGCACATGATAGGCACAAAGCCCCAAACATATTCATAAAATCCAAGTAGGATGATTACCAACAATTTCTAGTCAAGAACACAGTACGAACATCAATCGGAACGGACTAGGTCACAATCCCCAGTCACAATCGACCCCGCACTCGTCATAGAGTACGTGTCTCGCCTCAATATAGCGTCACAATGTGATATACCGGGGTTTCAAACCCTCAAGTCATCATCTACATCTATTACTCACCTCAAGCCGGCCACAAGTCTAGCTCGCTATGCCTTTGCCTTTCGAATCAACCTCTTCGCACGCCCAATCTGATTAAAACCACAACGAATACATTATAATAGGCTAAAGAAACATAAGCCAATCGAAAAGACTCGAAAAACACCAAAATTCACTAAGTTTGCAAAACCCGAGCCCCGGGCCCACTTCTCGAAAAATTACAAAATTTACATCACTTGATTCCTCGTCTCGCCACGAGTCTACACATACCAATTTTACCAAAATCGGAGTTCAAATGCCCTTTCAAAATCCGTTTTTACATCACAACTTTTCAAGCCCTAGCTTGACCCGTTTTTAATGAATATTCCACAATTTACATGTAATTTCTACCATAAACTCGAATATTTAGACCAAGGAACTTACCTCCAATTGATTCTCAGTCAAAGCCCTCGAAAATTCTCGCTCAAAGCTCTCAAAACCGCTTAAAATGGTGGAAACCAACTCTTGTTCGCGGATGAAATTTAATATTTTAAACCCTCCTGTAACAGTTGTTTTCAGCTTCTGCGGTCCCGCTTCCGCTTATGCGGGACCGCTTCTGCGGTCAGAAGTCCGCTTAAGCGGTTTTCATTAAAACTTCCCTTTTCGCTTATGCGACTCCAGATGCGCTTCTGCGGTTCTCTCAACAACCGCTTCTGCGGTAAAATATCTGCTTATGCGGACCCGCTGAAGCGACCATCCTTCAGCTTTTGCGGAGATTCCCTAACCCAGGCCTGACCGTTTCTGCGGTCGCTCACCCGCTTCTGCGGAACCGCTTCTGCGGTCCATTTCCGTAGAAGCGGAAATATCAGATGACAGCAGCAACAGACCTGCAACACTCCTCAAAACTCTCGTTCAACCACCCGAATTCACCCCGAGGCCCCCGGGACCTCAACCAAAAACACCAATACACCCTAAGACCTCATTCAAACTTGTTCTCATCCTCAAAACACATCAAACAACGCTAAAACCATCAAATCACATCGAATTCAAGCCTAAGTTTCTTAAAAACTTCCGAATTACGCATTCGATCAAAAACCCGACCAAAACACCTCCGAATGACCTGAAATTTTGCACACATAAACAAAATCACCTAAAGGAGCTACTGCAACTCTCGGAATTCCATTCCGACCCTCGGATCAAAATCTCACCTATCCACCGGAATTCGCCAAAATGCCAACTTTGCCTATTCAAGTCTAATTCTACTCCGGACCTCCAAAATCACTTCCGATCGCACTCCTAAGTCAAAAATCACCTCCCGAAGCTAACTGAATCACCGGAATTCACATCCGAGCCTTCTAACTAATAAGTCAACGTTCGGTTGACTTTTTCAAACCAAACATTCCTTAAAGAGACTAAGTGTCTCATTTCCTATCCAAACCAATTCAATTCAACTCTAACTCACCCGTTGCAGATAATAAAACATGAAAGAGCAATAAAGGGGGAAAACCGGGCTATAATAGAAGAGACGACGGGTTGGGTCATCACAAAATAATTTGTATTTCACAAACTCGCATCAGAAATTAACCAAACGAACTGTCAAACAAAATAGATTATACTGACATAGACTAAGTTAAATCTGACAATAGGTATACAGCAGAAAATTTAATGTTGTTCAACACACATCCACTTGAAGTACATGCTCGCCTTTGCACTTTACATCAAGAGATCCAAGACATACCTGGATTACAATACGAAAAACAGCAATAAGTGGTTCAGTTGCAAGTTTAGCCACAGCAACAAGATCAACCCAGGAAAATGACCAAGGAAGAATATTTTCAAAGCAAATGCAAACCAGCAAGATTCTCAAACAATGTGTCACAAAGCCCAGCACTCACAATCAAACCAGAGATAAACCAAAAGAACCATTAAATCCTATCTGATTCAGCTTATTTTTAACCTTCAATTGCTTAAAAATTACCCAGAACCAAGAGAACAGCGATTTTTGATCTCAGAAAATTTTATCTATTTAGCTCCCCTAAACTTTGATGAAACAGTAATTTGTACAGGTTTTGTTTCTGGATTTTTCAGCCTTTTTTTACCTTCTTTAAAATAGTAAACTTATGCAGCTCTTTTCTAGATTTTTCAGCTCCTAAAACCTTGCCTTCAAAGGCAAGAATGTAACCCCTTTTATAGGAAAAGGGGCCTGTGGTGTGCCTTCCAAGGCAAGTCAAGCAAAATCCCCAAATTACCCCCACAAAGCATCTTTCTAACTGAATGGGACAGCTGGCGACCTTTTATTGGGTACAGCAGCTTGTGTTAATCCAATAAGGCCAACTGCCCCCTATTCTAGATGCTTCCCTCACAAAAATATCTTCCCTAGTTTCTAATATTCAACTCACCTCCAATAGTTCTCTAGCCATTGCTAAATAGACCAAACGAAATGGGAACTCTTGATTATATCTAACACAACAGAAAATTCTGAATATAAAAAATCCTAATTAACTTAAACAAATGAGGCTCAAATGATTCAAACACATGTGTAATAATGACTAATCTGACCAAACCATTAATCAATGGATTCAAACAAAACAGAAAACACTGAAATAATTTCAATCTAACAAGGAAAATAACATGAATTATCCTAAAATTACTGCTCTGTGAATTTAATCTACTGGGCAATCGAAAATACAAAGCAAGAACAGAAATGGGGAGAAAAAATAAGAGAGAATGAAGGTAAACAGGGAACACAAAAAGAACGAAAGAGTACCTCAAACTCGAATGAACACAGCCCACCAAAACCTCGACCAACCTCGATTCGATTCAAAATAGGTATTAACCAACTGTTCTCAATAAGAACAAATGATCAATACCCATTTCGAACCCCATCGCTAGACTCGCTTCTTTTTTTTTTAATTTTCAGATTCAAGGAAAGATTAATTTGGTGATGATTTATGTAGGAATGGTACTAGGTTAGGGCTAAGGGGAGAGTAATGGTTACATGGGCGAAATTTGGGGTTAATTAGTGGTGGCGCCGCCACCAGAGAAACTGTGGCGGCGCTAGGGTTCTTGGTTTCAAACAAAGATTCGAGGGAATTAGGCGTGTTTTGAGGGAAAATGTTTGCAGATCTGGACTAAGGGAGTTGAGGAGGGTGTTTGGTGTTATTTTGGTAGCTTTTGGGTGATCTCCGCCGCCGTGGGGCGATTTCCGACGGCGGTCTAGGGAGGTGGACGGCGGAGACGGGAGAGGTCTCTAGGGTTTACTGGGGAGAGGGTGAGAAACAGGTTTGGGGGGGTGGGGTAGAGTTTGGATATATATATATATATATTATAGATACTCCACTTCCCAGTCGTTAGATCAAGTTACCTCAATGGCTGGGATCTTCTCCTGGCTAAACGGGGTCGTTTGGGTGGTAAAGGGGACCGGGTTTTGGGCAGGGGCGGGGCAGGACCAGTTTTGGGTGGGTTGTGGGCTGGATTGGGAAGGGTTTGAGCGAAATTTCTTTGGGCTTGTGGAGACTTGAACTGGACAGCCCAAAACGGGTTTCCTCTCTTTTTTTTTCTTTTTTTTTTCTTTTATCCTAATTTCTTTTACTTTAAAATTAAAAAAAATATAAATTAATTCCTAAAATTCAATTAACTAATTAAATACCTATGGTAATTATCACAAAACAAATTTAAAAAGACACACTACTCAAAATCAAGATCGAAATTAAAAATGCAACTTAAACATATATTTTTTGATTTTTCATTGTATGAAACAATTAATTTCTAATTAGTCCTAAAAATGTAACATTAAAACCCTAAATGCAGATGCCAAACATTTTTTTGTATGTTTTACTAATTAAAATGTGTAAACAAAATGCCAACAATCAACATAAAATGCCACAAAAATTCACGAAATTACAAATAAATAAAAGAACTATTTTGTTTTGAAACTATGGGAGTAATTCATATAGGGCAAAAATCACGTGCTCACAGCTGCCCCTCTTTGCTCGGAAACACGAAGAGTTTTCGTGCAAAGATGAGTGAGCAAATATGAGCGATTTTTGCCCGTTTGGATACTCCGTGTGAAGCATTTTTGAAAAGTTTGACCGCACCTTGCTTCTGAGGTTGCCTACATATCCTTGGCTAAAAAGGAATCAGGTTAGTGTAGTTCAGGAAGGTCTGGTAGCTGGGACTACCATGAAGCTGTTATTTCACTGTTGCTGCTGCTGCTGCTACTACTTACTGAACCCCCTTATTACACCGTGTCAAGATAAAGAGAAGCTAGACTAAGTTATGATCTATGAATTACAAAAGTCCTATCTATGTCTTCAAACTTGCTCTTGTAGCTCTTGTTGCCTTGTTAACTTGCATTCTTCCAGCGGCATTCTTTTGTTGTTGCCTTGAATTGTGATCTGAGTTGTTTCGCCATTTCTCCGAGTGATGCTCGACTGCTAAAATTTGAGATATATGCCTCTGTTCTCGAGACGGGCTCCTGATTGCTAAAACTCGAAATAAATGCCTCTGTTCTCCAGGCGGGCTCCTGATTGCTAAAACTTGAAATAAATGCCTCTGATCTCCAGGCGGGCTCCTGATTGCTACATCTTGAAATAAATGCCTCTGTTCTCCAGGCGGGCTCCTGATTGCTAAAACTTGAAATAAATGCCTCTGTTCTCCAGGCAGGCTCCTGATTGCTAAAACTTGAAGTAAATGCCTCTGTTCTCCAGGGTGCTCCTGTATTCTAAAAATTTAAAATAAATGCCTTTGTTCTCCAGGCGGGCTCCTGATTGCTAAAACTTGAAATAAATGCCTCTGTTCTCCAGGCGGGCTCCTGATTGCTAAAACTTGAAATAAATGCCTCTGTTCTCCAGGCGGGTTCCTGATTGCTAAAAACATAAAATAAATGCCTCTGTTCTCAAAGCGGGCTCCTGATTGCCAAAACTTGAAATAAATGCCTCTGTTCTCCAGGCGGGCTCCTGATTGCTAAAACCTGAAATAAATGCCTCTGTTCTCCAGGCGGGCTCCTGATTGCTAAAACTTGAAATAAATGCCTATGTTCTCCATACGGGCTCCTGATTGCTAAATCTTGAAATAAATGCCTCTGTTCTCTAGGGGCTCCTGACTGCTAATGCTAAAAACTTGAAAATAAATGCCTCTGTTCTCCAGGCGGGCTCCTGATTGCTAAAAACTTGAAATAAATGCCTCTGTTCTCCAGGCGGGCTCCTGATTGCTAAAAACTTGAAAATAAATGCCTCTGTTCTCCAGGCGGGCTCCTGATTGCTAAAACTTGAAATAAATGCCTCTATTCTCCAGGCGGGCTCCTGATTGCTAAAACTTGAAATAAATGCCTCTGTTCTCCAGGCGGGCTCCTGATTGCTAAAACTTGAAATAAATGCCTCTATTCTCCAGGCGGGCTCCTGATTGCTAAAACTTGAAATAAGCTCCTGATTGCTAAACTTGAAATAGATCCTATATTCTCCGCGGCTCAAAATGGATTGCTAAAACATGAAATAATGCCTCTGTTCTCCAGGCGGGCTCCTGATTGCTAAAAGTTGAAATAAATGCCTCTGTTCTCCAGCCTGGCTAATGCACCAGGCGGGCTCCTGATTGCTAAAAACTTGAAATAAATGTCTCTGTTCTCCAGGCGGGCTCCTGATTGCTAAAAACTTGAAATAAATGCCTCTGTTCTCCAGGCGGGCTCCTGATTGCTAAAAACTTGAAAATAAATGCCTCTGTTCTCCAGGCGGGCTCCTGATTGCTAAAAATTGAAAATAAATGCCTCTGTTCTCAGCGGGTAGNTTGGACCCGATGAGGGTTGCCTACGTATCTCACATCCGCTGAGAATCAAACCAGCGTAGTTCGGGCCAATAAATCTAACTATTTTTGAAAACAAGACTCTTTTTTTTTTGTTGGCAAATTCACTACTTCTGAAAGCAAGATTTTTTTTTTTTATATTTTCTTGTTCAGTGGCAAATAAAATAAACTAATTTGAAAATAAAGCTCTTTTTGTTTTTCTTTTCCATTGGCAAACTAAAAAGAACTTTTCTTCTTTTTTTCATTTTCTCAAAAATTCGGCAGCATTTCAGCACTACTTGGACATTGGTTTTTCTAATATAGGTAATTAACTCCCCACACTACTATTTTCTCTTTTCCCCTTTTGGTTTTTTTCAAATTTCCAGATATTCAAAGTCGGTCAGCGTGCGAGTCCAAAACTGATAAATGCACAAGTAGGATGCATCAGGATGGTCCATTATTCCGGGTACACCTGTCCTAGACGGACCCAACCCCTGTGTTGAGTCCCCTAAGTCAAAATGCACGTGATGCAGATAAGCGTTCCTACTAGGGATCCGGCATGAAGTCAAGTTCTTCTAGGTTCAAAACCTGGGTATGTTTTCTAGACTGTGTACCCGAGCGGACAACTCGAGTCGAGGAGGGGGCTACGTACCGGGAACCAAAAGGCCATCCGGCTTAGTAACTTGTCCGGCCTCTTTCTTATTTCAGGGTATTGACACTAATAGAATAGGGAGTCTCAACCAGTAAGCACATCCCCGGAGGTGAGAAGAGAAGGGTTTCGGCACAGTTTATATACAGTTCAGATAATGTCAAAGCGGTAAAAAGTAACATTTTGCACATTTAGCATGAAACATGTAGGAAAATCAGATAAAGCCAAATACAACAATATATCTAAGCTCGAATTCTGAACCCTGAACCAGAGATTCTGGGTTGGATCTCCAGCAGAGTCGTCAGAGCTGTCACACCTCCTTTTTCTACACCTGTGAGGGTGTAAAGGAGTTTTTCCAATTAAAGGACAGTCGGAATGGGATTTATTATTAATATTCAGAGTCGCCACTTGGGAGATTAATGGTGTCCCAAGTCAGCGGTTGAATCCCGATCCGAGGAAATTATGACTCTATTAACAGTCCGCGAACCAAAACTCCGAGTAAGGAATTCTGTTAACCCGGGAGAAGGTATTAGGCATTCCCGGGTTCCGTGGTTCTAGCACGGTCGCTCAACTGTTGTATTTGCTTTTATCTGATTTTAAAACATATTCTACCTATGTGCCTTTTATTTTAACCGCTTTTATTTTATGTCTTTTTAATAAGAATTGCAACGTCGTGAAAATGTATCTCGAACCACGTCACACCAGTGCACCCGTGGCTTTTGACACATTTCGACTCCGTTGAGATTTAGATTTGGGCCACATAAATGTGCACCCGCATTCAGGAAGGTAATATTATTAAAATACGCGCCTAAAGCAGCTATGCTTTTATTATCTTTGGGGAAAACCGTGAAATTCGCTAAACGGTTCACCCGAATTCTAAGTATTTTAACATGAGCAACTAATGGAGGCCCCACAATTTATGTGTTTTGTTTGGCGGGGCGCACTTCATTTATTTTAGAAGGATATCCTAAAAGGTCTTATGATTCTTCTATCTGTGGTTATTTCTACAATTCAAATTAACTCAACTAATGCTTGGCATAGCACTCCATTACCCATGTTTCAATTACCCAAACCTATGGCGGATTGGATTCATATTATGTTGGGCCGCCCATCAGTCCAAACAGAAGGAGAGATTAAGCAGCCTTGATCATGAGGGCCGTTCAAGCACTCAGGCCCAATGCCAGCCCCAATGAGGAAGGAGCTAACGCTGGACGGGGCTGTCTATTAGCAGAAATTGAAGCCAAGCGATTCAGAAATAGGCTATCAAGCCTTAATCCATTAGCAAACATTAACCAAAACTGAACATCAATTAAAAAGAACACTGCAACATTTGTTTCAAATTTTTCAAATTACATCAAATACTTACTGCAATTTTTAGAATCAGTATGTAGCTGGGACTACCAGGAGCTGTGATTTCACTGCTGTTGTTGTTGCTACTGCTCGCTGACCTCCTTATTACACCGTGTTAAAATAAAAAAGAAGCTAGCCTAAGCTATGATCTACGAATTACAAGAGGGTCCTATCTATGTCTTCTAATTTGTTCTTGTGTTGCCTTGAATTTGTATCTTGTAATCTTCCGATGGTATTCCTGTTGTTGTCTTGCATTGTGATTGGCGATATTGCTGCCATTCCTCCGGATGATGCTTGATTACTTGAAACATGTGTCCATTTTCCAGGCGGGCTCCTGACTGCAGACGCTTAAAAATTATTCCCTTGTTCTCCAGGCGGGCTCCTGATTGCTGAAATTTGAAATATTCCCTTGTTCTCCAGGTGGGCTCCTGATTGCTAAAAACTTGAAATAAATGCCTCTGTTCTCCAGGCGGGCTCCTGATTGCTAAAAACTTGAAAATAAATGCCTCTTTTCTCCAGGCGGGCTCCTGATTGCTAAAAACTTGAAATAAATGCCTCTGTTCTCCAGGCGGGCTCCTGATTACTAAAACTTGAAATAGATGCCTCTGTTCTCCAGGCGGGCTCCTGATTGCTAAAACTTGAAATAAATGCCTCTGTTCTCCAGGCGGGCTCCTGATTGCTAAAACTTGAAATAAATGCCTCTGTTCTCAGGGCGGGCTCCTGATTGCTAAAAACTTAAAATATATGCCTCTGTTCTCCAGGCGGGCTCCTGATTGCTAAAACTTGAAATAAATGCCTCTGTTCTCCAGGCGGGCTCCTGATTGCTAAAACTTGATATAAATGCCTCTGTTCTCCAGGCGGGCTCCTGATTGCTAAAACTTGAAATAAATGCCTCTGTTCTCCAGGCGGGCTCCTGATTGCTAAAACTTGAAATAGATGCCTCTGTTTCAATCAAAGAAAAATCTTGTCAGTTTAAAAATGGTGGTTAGTTGATGGCATTCTTGCTGAAGACGTCTCCGCTGCTGTGTTTTGCCTTGCCTTGCTTCTTGAACTGGCCCTGAACCATGTGCCTTTCTGACTGACTTTCGACCCCCACGACCTTCGATGACCTGAGTGTTTCATACCCAGACTGTTGCTTCTGCCTCTCTAACCCCTTTTATCTGAAACTTTGCATCCCCCATAAAACTACTCAATCAAAACATCGATGAAACTTCCGGTGACTCTTTGTATCTTACTTTGCATCATGCCATCTTTGGTACGTTCTGGCCCCACTATGCTTTTGCAATTGGGAGACTGGTAGTGAGCCTCGACATCCTTTCTTCTTTGTTTTGAACGCGGCTGACATTGGAACATCTTGAAGAACAAACCTCAAAAGGAATGAAATGCAATGACCTTGAGAGTTAAGGATAAAAGAATCCAGAACCGGGCGATTTACAAAAAGGAAAGAAAAGGAAAAGGGACTTATCTGAGTGGAACAACTGGTACCATTGATCATGACATGCATTTCGGACTAATCGGCCCAATCCGCCCAACCAATCAACTTTCACCTGCCACGCTTTGTTGTCCCAGAATTCCATAATCCTGATTTCTTCAACCAAACCCTAACCTTGTTCATCCTGCAGTATCTTGAACGGTTTTCACCCACAGATCTATCTCATTTGATTTCTCTCAAAACTTTCGCCTTATGGTGCCCGTGAGGGTTTTCACCAATAAGACTCTCTTATTTTCATTTCTCTCAGCTCACGTCGCCTTACGGTGCCCGTGAGGGTTTTCACCAATAAGACTCTCTCATTTTATTTCTCTCAGCTCCCGTCGCCTTACGGTGCCCTTGAGGGTTTTCACCAATAAGACTCTCTCATTTTTGGATTTTTTCTGCTTGAACCAGAGTGTTGCCCCTGACATGAATTACCTTTACCCGCTTGACTTGGCATTTCTTGAAGACTGATCGGAAGGTCTTTCTTTGGACCGTAATGTGGGCTTTTGGATAGGGTTAGAAAGAAAGGGTATCAAGGGCTCAAAACAATTCAAATGGGTTCAAAATTACAACTTTCGGAATCAGATTTCTTACAACAAACACAACTTCTGCCCCAGTTTCTTTCTTGGGGACTTTTGGATTTTTATTTTGGTGTGACTGAACCTCAGAGAGAGGCTGCCTACATATCCTTTCGGAATCAAGTCAAACGTAGTTCAGGACATAGGAATTACTTTGTTGTTGTGATTTTTCCTTTCTTTTTTTCCCATTTTCTATTCTTTCTTCCTTTCTCCTTATGTTTTGTTGTTTTTTTTTCTTCTTTTTTTTTTCTTTTTCTTTTTTTTCCTTTTCTTTTCTTTTCTTTGCTTCCTTTTTTTTCATTTCTTTTCTCTCTTTTTTTTCATTTTTCTTCTCTCTCTCTTTTCATTGCTTTCCTTCTCCTTTTCCTGATTTCAAAAATAGACAAACAACAAAAGAAAAGAATTTTCTGCCCCAGTTTG